>NC_092090.1:64951098-65168598 GCF_045679555.1 Salvelinus alpinus
TATTGTTTGCCATTCTATTCACAGTAACAGTTACAAGTATTGATTTTGAATGAGCATGGTGTGACCCTAAAGGTTTTACATGGTGTTAATTATTGGACATTTTTATATATGGGGCACTGAAATGTGTAGTTAAAGTGCGGAGAGCAACGCTTCACCCTTCAGTGAGGATGGATGGACGGACAGTGTCATAGTGAGCTGGCCCCAATGGTGACCTATTACGTACCTAGTACATAATTCCCATCCTCAGTCAGACCACCAGAATAGGGATAGGTATGAGTAATGGAGTACTCGAACTGACGTCATAGCTCGATCTTTGACCAGAGATCCATTTTTTTTCTTTGTAAAGCTATTTGGTGGAATGTGCTTTGTGAAATTAGTCTTGAAGACCACGTACATTTTCTTTGACTCTTGTGTTCCATTTGTACATGTGCAAAAATCATGTGAGTACTCAAACAGTCCAAAAATGTCAAATGCCCATCCCTAATCCAAAATGACACCCTATTACAGGGATCATCATCTAGATTCAGCCGCATGCAGTTTGTTTTCTTGATGGTCCGGAACATAATTACAAATAGTTTCAAGTTTTATTAGTATGTAAGGGATATGCGTGGTATACTGTACATCGTCCAACAAAGTGCTTAGTTGCAGGTTCATGCTTGACAATGCAACAATAAGAAACATTTTAAGATAAAAATACGAACATAAAGTAAATGGCTCAGTAGAGTAGATAAATACATTTGAGCATAAGTATAATACAGGGAGGCACAATTTATAGTCAGTGTATAAATGGAGCAGTATAACAAGAGTCTGGTAGCTGTGTGTGTGTGTGTGTGTGTGTGTGTGTGTGTGTGTGTGTGTGTGTGTGTGTGCATGAGTGAGTGCATGTGTGCTAAGGTGCAGAGAATCAGAGCAGGTGGTTAGTCTAGTTCAAGTGTTCAGCAGTCTAATGGCTTGAAGATAGAAACTGTCTCAGACAGTTGGTGTCAGACTTCATGCTCTGATGCCGTCTGCCCGATAGTAAGGCAGTGAACAGCTCGTGGCTGGGGTGTGTTGGGTCCTTGATGATGCTACGTGCTTTTAACAAGCCCAAACAGATATATTTGACTAAAACATAATCATTTCTAACCTTGCTTACATTTGTATACGATCACGTGTCTCTCTATTACGCTTGGAAATACTTGGGAACAGATTTCCAAAATTATAATCACTTGTAGCTGATTTTCCCGTGGGTTATCCTACAAAGCAAGCTAGGTTTAATCAGGGTTTTCTAAAGCTAACAAGCTTCAGTTATCTTCACATTCCAGCTCAGGCTTCATCCGTACTGCGTCGGTGGATATTGCTTGTCCGCCTGCCGCTAACACTAGCAGGCTTGTAACTGAGCATGCATGTCACACATGGCTAGTCGAACACCGGACTCTTCATTGAAACCATGCTGAAACATCAATCCATGGCGAGTCAGTGCCACATTTTTATTTGTGCTGAAATCAAAACGAAAGAAGATTTATCTTGCAAATTCAGCAGCCTATGGTCTGAAATAGGCTTTTAGAAGTGCCACAAGCACCTTTTTTTCGGACTCCTATCGATAAAATAATTGTGTTAAAGATGCACTATGCAGAAATCGCTCTGCCATTTCCTGGTTGCTAAAATTCTAATAGTTTGCCAAAACAAGCAGTCATTCTGTAGAGAATCACTATACCATCTAAACCACTGTGAAATATATAGGTCAAATAGGGGAGAGGTGTTTTTTGAAACCAGGTTTGCTGTTTATTTGAGCAATATGAGATAGAAGGAAGTTCCAAAATGTGCCGCTCTGTTCTGGGCCAGCTGCAGCTTAACTAGGTCTTTCTTTGCAGCACTGGACCACACGACTGGACAATAATCAAGATTAGACCAAACTAGAGCCTGCAGAACTTGCTTTTTGGAGTGTGGTGTCAAAAAAGCAGAGCATCTCTTTATTACGGCCAGACCTCTCCCCATCTTTACAACCATTGAATCTATATGTTTTGACAATGACAGTTTACAATCTAAGGTAACGCCGAGTAATTTAGTCTCCTCAACTTGTTCAACAGCCACACCATTCATTACCAGATTCAGCTGAGGTCTAGACTTTAAGGAATGATTTGTACCAAATACAATGCTCTTAGTTTTAGAGACGTTCAGGACCAGTTTATTACTGGCCACCCATTCCAAGACAGACTCTAACTCTTTATTAAGGGTTTCAGTGACTTAATTAGCTGTGGTTGCTGATGCGTATATGGTTGAATCATCAGCATACATGGACACACATGCTTTGTTTAATGCCAGTGGCAGGTCATTGGTAAAAATAGAAAAGAGTAGAGGGCCTAGAGAGCTGCCCTGCGGTACACCACACTTTACATGTTTGACATTAGAAAGCTTCCATTAAAGAAAACCCTCTTGAGTTCTATTAGATAGATTGCTCTGAATCCACAATATGGCAGAGGTTGAAAAGCCATAACACATACGTTTTTCCAACAACATGTTATGGTCAGGCTATGGTCAATAATATCAAAGGCTGCACTGAAATCTAACAGTACAGCTCCCACAATCTTCGTCAGTCATTTGTGTCAGTGCAGTACATGTTGAGTGCCCTTCTCTATAAGCATGCTGAAAGTCTGTTGTTAATTTGTTTACAGAGAAATAGCATTGTATTTGTTCAAACACAATTTTCTCCAACAGTTTGCTAAGAGCTGGCAGCAAGCTTATAGGTCTGTTGTTAGAACCAGTAAAGGCTGCTTTAACACTCTTGGGTAGCGGAATTACTTTGGCTTCCCTCCAGGCCTGAGTACAAAGACTTTCCTCTAGGCTCAGATTAAAAATATGACAGATAGGAGTGGCTATAGAGTCAGCTACCATCCTCAGTAGCTTTCCATCTAAGTTGTCAATGCCAGGAGGTTTGTCATTATTGATCGATAACAATAATTTTTCCACCTTTCCCACACTAACTTTACAAAATTCTAACTTGCAATACTTTTCTTTCATTATTTGTTGTTTTATGCATGAATACAATTGCTCACTGTTCTTTTTTGGCCTTTCCTGCCCAAGTTTACCCACTTTGCCAATGAAATAATAATTAAAATAATTGGCAACATCAAATGGTTTTGTGATGAATAAGCCATCTGATTCGATGAAAGATGGAATTGAATTAGTTTTTCTTCCCATAGTTTAATTTAAAGTACTCCAGTTTTTTTCCCCCCCATTATTCTTTATTTCATGGATCTTGGCTTCATAATACAGTTTCTTCTTCTTTTTGTTGAGTTTAGTCACACAATTTCTCAATTTTCAGTAAATAAGCCAGTCAGATGTGTAGCCAGACTTATTAGCCACTCCTTTTGCCCCATCTCTTTCAACCATACCGTTTTTCAATTCCTCATCAATCCATGGATCCTTAACAGTTCTAACAGTCAGTTTCTTAACAGGTGCATGTTTATCAATAATTGGAAGAAGCAATTTCATAAATTCATCAAGTGCAGCATCTGGATGCTCCTCATTAATCACATCAGACCAACAAATATGTTTGAAACTGGTGTACAAAACCGGAAGTAAAAGACACAAAAACTAAATGTAAAAATGTTAAGCATAGAAATAGCGCACATAGAACAGATCTACCGCTTCTTATACTTACTTTCAATGAGAATGAAAGATCTAAAACTCACATTTCTATGTGAATTTGGTCAGGTCGCCCGAAAAGTTACATATTGTAGCTTTAAGTCATACAAAAGTGTTACTGTGAGTGAAGTTTAAAATGTATTCTATTATTACTAAATGTGTAATGTGATATATTTTAACATCACTATTTTTTAATTTACAAAAATGTAGTAATAAAATAGGGGGTGATGACACAATCTTTGCAAGAGGGAGGGAATCTTATTTAATTGGTCCTCAACTCGTGGCTACTTCATTTCATTCAGGGTAAGTGGAGTTAGCCGTGAGTTAGCCTGCCCCAGAGCAGGTTAGTTCTGAAGGATTCGTTGCCACAGAAATGTACCTGGCTAAAAGGTGAGCCACTTTCATATGATTGGTTATCCCAAGTTGAACTCAGAGTTGACCAACATTACGTCGCTAACTCCTCCACCTGCTTCATAGGATACCCCTCTGGTGTATTTTAGTTCCAACAATGAGCCCTATGGGCCCTGGTTAAAAGTAGTGCACTACATGGGGAATAGGCTTCCCCAAAAAATGTCTCACTGTGTTTTTCTGTCACACCAAAAATAGTGTCAAGGGAAGGCAGTTTGGATTTGGCTTCACTCCTATCACAGAGAAATACATTCTCAACAGAAACAACTTGAATTGTTGCATTTCCTAGTGTTGTCCTCCAGTGGCTAGCTAGCTAAAATTGTCCCTTTCCTAAATTTAGCCATGGATGGAGATCAATAGTTGTTTAGTAGTCTGAAAATGTCAGAAACATTAACTTCCTTGACCATGCTGTAGGTCATGTAACTGTATGCTTTGTGGACTTCACCGGACAGAGGTTGCTCTCCGGTTTTGTGATGAAACAAAGGTCCCGCTCGCCTAGCGTAGCAACGACTACCGAACTGCTCCCTGTTTCATCTATTGCTGCTCATTGGACCCTATGATCACTCGGCTACACAGTTGATGCCTGCTGGACTGTTCATTAACACGGTACTTAATTTTGTTTTCAGTCGGCCCCAGCCTCGAACTCAGGCCCTGTGTGTAGCTAACTGACCCACTCTGCCCATTCACCGCCATTTACCCATTGTTGTTGTCTTAGCTGTTCACCCATTGTGGTCTTAGCTCTCCCAATCAACACCTGCGATTGCTTTATGCCTCTCTCTAATGTCAATATGCCTTATATACTGTTGTTTAGGGTAGCTCTCATTGTTTTTTTTCTGCGGAGCCCCTAGTCCCGCTCAACATGCTTCAGATAGCTCCTTTGCCCCACCCCCCAGAGATGCAACCTCTCTCATCGTCACTCAATGCCTAGGTTTACCTCCACTGTACTCGCACCTTACCATACCCTTGTCTGTACATTATGCCCTGATTTTTTTTTTATTTTTTTTATTTCACCTTTATTTAACCAGGTAGGCTAGTTGAGAACAAGTTCTCATTTGAAACTGCGACCTGGCCAAGATAAAGCATAGCAGTGTGAACAGACAACAACACAGAGTTACACATGGAGTAAACAATAAACAAGTCAATAACATAGTAGGAAAAAAAAGAATCTATATACAATGTGTGCAAAAGGCATGAGGAGGTAGGCAATAAATAGGCCATAGGAGCGAATAATTACAATTTAGCAGGTTAACACTGGGGTGATAAATCATCAGATGATCATGTGCAAGTAGAGATACTGGTGTGCAAAAGAGCAGAAAAGTAAATAAATAAAAACAGTATGGGGATGAGGTAGGTAAATTGGGTGGGCTATATACCGATGGACTATGTACAGCTGCAGCGATCGGTTAGCTGCTCAGATAGCAGATGTTTAAAGTTGTTGAGGGAGATAAAAGTCTCCAACTTCAGAGATTTTTGCAACTCGTTCCAGTCGCAGGCAGCAGAGAACTGGAAGGAAAGGCGGCCAAATTAGGTTTTGGCTTTAGGGATGATCAGTGAGATACACCTGCTGGAGCGCGTGCTACGGGTGGGTGTTGCCATCGTGACCAGTGAACTGAGATAAGGCGGCGCTTAACCTAGCATAGCCTTGTAGATGACCTGGAGCCAGTGGGTCTGACGACGAACATGTAGCGAGGGCCAGCCGACTAGAGCATACAGGTCGCAGTGGTGGGTGGTATAAGGTGCTTTAGTAACAAAACGGATGGCACTGTGATAAACTGCATCCAGTTTGCTGAGTAGAGTATTGGAAGCTATCCTACCACTCCCAGAAATCTGCTCCTTTTTTTCTCTTTTCCCAATGCACTAGACGATCCAGATCTATGCCCAAACAGTTTGAGCTTCTACTTTAAAAATCCATCTCTCCAGAAATAAGTCCCTCACTGTTGCTGCTTGTTATAGACCCCCTCAGCTCCCAGCTGTGCCCTGGACACCATATGTGAATTGATTGCCCCCCATCTATCATCAGAGTTTGTACTGTTAGGTGACCTAAACTGGGATATGCTTAACACCCCGGCCGTCCTACAATCTAAGCTAGATGCCCTCAATCTCACACAAATTATCAAGGAACCTACCAGGTAGAACCCCAAGTCCGTAAACATGGGCACCCTCATAGATATCATCCTGACTAACTTGCCCTCTAAATATACCTCTGCTGTTTTCGACTAGGATCTCAGCGATCACTGCCTCGTTGCCTGCGTCCGTTATGGGTCCGCGGTCAAACGACCACCCCTCATCACTGTCAAACGCTCCCTAAAACACTTCTGCGAGCAGTCCTTTCTAATTGACTTGGCCCGGGTATCGACCTCATCCCGTCAGTAGAGGATGCCTGGTTGTTCTTTAAAAGTTCTTTCCTCACCATCTTAAATAAGCATGCCCCTTTCAAAAATGTTTGAACTAAGAACAGATATAGCCCTTGGTTCACTCCAGACTTGACTACCCTTCAGAAATTTGCATCCTGCAGCACTAATTCCAAAACGTTTTGGGGCAAGATCTTGGGGCAAGATCTTGGGAAAGCAGCCAAGGTCATCCCCCTCTTCGAAGGGGGAGACACTCGAGACTCTAAAGTCTTCGAAAGCCAAGTGAACAAACAGATCACCAACCATTTTGAATCCCACCGTACCTTCTGGCCAGCCGTATGGCCAGCCGTATGTGCACTGTAAAGTCCATGAAGAATAAGAGCACCTCCTCCCAGCTGCCCACTGCACTGAGGCTAGGAAACACTGTCACCACCGATAAAACCACGATAATCGAGAATTTCAATAAGCATTTCTCTACTGCTGGCCATGCTTTCCACCTGGCTACCCCAGCCCCGGCCAACAGCTCTGCACCCACCGCAGCAACTGGCCCAAGCCCCCCCCCCCCCTGCTTCTCCTTCACCCAAATCCAGACTGCTGATGTTCTGATAGAGCTGCAAAATCTGGATCCCTACAAATCAGCTGGCATAGACAATCTGCACCCTCTCTTCCTAAAATTATCTGCCGCCATTGTTGCAACCCCTATTAGTAGTCTGTTCAACCTCTCTTTCGTATCGTGTGAGATCCCTAAAGATTAGAAAGCAGCCAAGGTCATCCCCCTCTTTGAAGGGGGAGACACTCGAGACTCTAAAGTCTTCGAAAGCCAAGTGAACAAACAGATCACCAACCATTTTGAATCCCACCGTACCTTCTCCGCTATGCAGTACGGTTTCTGAGCTAGTTATGGGTGCACCTCAGCCACGCTCAAGGTCCTAAACGATATCATAACCGCCATCGATAAAAGACAGTACTGGGCAGCCGTCTTCATCGGCCTGGTCAAGGCTTTCAACTCTGTCAATCACCGTATTCTTATTGGCAGACTCAACAGCCTTGGTTTCTCTAATGACTGCCTCGCCTGGTTCACTAACTACTTCTCAGATAGAGTTCAGTGTGTAAAATTGGAGGGCCTGTTGTCCGGACCTCTGGCAGTCTCTATTGGGGTGCCACAGGGTTAAATTCTCGGGCCGACTCTTTTCTTTGTATATATCAGGGATGTCGCTGCGGGTGATTCTTTGATCTACCTCAACGCAGACAACACCATTCTGTATACTTCTGGCCCTTCTTTGGACACTGTGTTAACAAACCTCCAAACGAGTTTCAATGCCGTACAACACTCCTTCCGTGGCCTCCAACTGCTCTTGAATGCTAATAAAACTAAATGCATGCTCTTCAACAGATCGCTGCCTGCACCCGCCGCCCGACTAGAATCACTACTCTGGACGGTTCTGACTTAGAAATCTGGACTGTCTGGCTAGACTGTAAACTCTCCTTCCAGACTCATATTAAGCATCTCCAATCCAAAATTACGTCTAGAATCGGCTTCCTATTTCACAACAAATCCTCTTTCACTCATGCTGCCAAACATACCCTCGTAAAACTGACTATCCTACCGATCCTTAACTTCGGCGATGTAATTTACAAAATAGCCTCCAACACTCTACTCTGCAAATTGGATGCAGTTTATCACAGTGCCATCCGTTTTGTCACCAAAGCCCCATATACTACCCACCACTGAGACCTGTATGCTCTCGTTGGCTGGTCCTCGCTACATATTCGTCGCCAAACCCACTGGCTCCAGGTCATCTATATGTCTTTGCTAGGTAAAGCCCCGCCTTATCTCAGCTCACTGGTCACCATAGCAGCAGCTACCCGTAGCACACGCTCCAGCAGGTATATTTCACTGGTCATCCCCAAAGCCAACACCTGCTTTGGCCGCCTTTCCTTCCAGTTCTCTGCTGCCAATGACTGGAACAAATTGCAAAAATCACTGAAGTTAGAGACTCATATTTCCCTCACTAACTTTAAGCATCAGCTATCAGAGCAGCTTACTGATCGCTGCAGCTGTACACAGCCCAACTGTGAATAGACCATCCAACCAACTACCTTCCTCATCCCCATATTTGTTTTTGTTTTTCTGCTCTTTTGCACACCAGTATTTCTATTTGCACATCCTCATCTGCACATCTATCACTCCAGTGTAAATTGCTAAATTGTAATTACTTCGCCACTATGGCCTATTTATTGCCTTACCTCCTTACTTCATTTGCACACACTGTATACAGATTTTTCTATTGTGTTATTGACTGTACGTATGTTTATCCCATGTGTGACTCTGTGCTGTTGTTTTTGGTCGCACTGCTTTGCTTTATCTTGGCGAGGTCGCAGTTGTAAATGAAAACTTGTTCTCAACTGACCTACCTGGTTAAATAAAGGTGAAATAAAAAATGATATTTAAAAAAAAAAATTCTGCCACTGTCTTCTTATTGGCTTGGCCTTAGGCATATATCACGGTCGCAAGGCATATGAACTAACGGGGTACAGAGCAAACAACGCAATTATCACATCACAGGTTGTAATATGGCATTTGTTTTCTGGCTTGGCAAACCCAGTGATTTTTACCCACGCTCTGCTACAAGTCAGTCTGATGGTCTTGTCACTGTTTCTTTAGCCTCTTCATCTGAGGCCCGGGGGTCAGCTGTTCAAACATGTCTTCTGATGATCCATCGAGCAAATTCAGTGGGAGAGAACAGAGCAGAACGGTCAGTGCTGTAGGACAAGTTGTGATAGATAGAGTGTAGAAACACAGCCATAGCACACACTATCCTGGTGGACCAAGCAGTTTCTATAATGGGTCCATGGTAGCTATTCAGACCATATTGGACTATTCATTCCATTATTTCCCACTGGGCAAAAACTGGTTCAATCAATGTAATTTCCACATCATTTCAACCCCAAAAAATGTAATGTGATGACTTTGAATCTATGTGGAAAACTGATTGGAAGTGAGTTAGTTGACAACTCAACCAAATGTAAATCCAAAACCTAGATGTTGAACTGACGACTGTGCCCAGGTGGGTTGTGAAAAGCCCAATACTGTGAGTGTTCTCTGGTCCTCTGTCTTAGAAACACACTTGACTGCCCAGCTATGCCACAGAAAAGCTAGCAATTTGGTGGCATAGTTGGAGGCATTTCAAGCTGAGGAGTGAGCTTTTCATTCCAACTTGGTTACACATAGAGGCCACTGAGATGAAACTAGTTCAGAGAAAAGAACTGCCAAGGAAAACAGGGGTTCAGTCTGGATATTGGGTTATTTGATCAATGCAGCAGTATCCATTTTGATAAGTGAAGAAGTGTTTTTATGTAAACGAGACTTGGAGAGCATTCTACTATTCCTCTTACAGTATTAGAGTTCTACAATGTGCACCACCAGATTTTGATTGATGTGGACGTATGAAGATTGATGCATAGCTGATCAGTTTGAGCATGCTGTCAAATTGAAATGGCATATGAACCGACAGTTTTGATCCGTTATTCACGTAGAACCAAATCCCAGTTAGCCCATATCCGTTTGTTTTACCCTGGAATTTTGCTTCAGTTCTATGTCAGCTGTTGAATTTGTTTTAATATTAGTATGTTTTATAGACACCGTCATCTTGATTGTAAACTTTTCCTGACTTGCAATTTCTTGACTGCTTATCTGTTTTATGTTCTATCTCCTTGTGGCAGTCTGTTCCCACCCTCCCTACCTTACCCTCCCTTTTCATATAAAATCACTCACTGTGAGTTTGAACTGAATTGATGAATGATCAGAGTATGCCTCGAGGGTGCTGGCTACAGTGAAACTGAGTAATACAAAAACACATTTAAAAACTGTCACAGGGGTGGAAACATCAGGCATCAGTTTACAAGGAGCAGAGACGGTTTCAGCATATTTCAAGCCACGGTTTTGGACAGGATAATGTGGCAGACAGTACATGTGGTGAAGACTTGAGACAGCTGCAGTTAAGTCCTCACCGCTCCTCAGCCGGATGTCAAAAACATTCTGATACAACACCTGAAGAGGTATATCTCCCACTATATCCTGATGATGCTATGGCTCTTGGTTAGAGGGCTCTCAAAGTCTCATGGTTGAATGTCTAGGAGAGTTAACTGTTGCGTTTGTCTAAGCTATACCTACCTATATGAGGACCCTTTTCTGTTTCTTGTGTTTTATATTGCGATCAAGTTTTCATTCAATGTAGTTACAGACTTATTTTTGTTAGGCCTTTTAATGAGCATGTGTAGGAGGTGGATAACAGTAGACTTTGATCTGTGGTGGCGTTTATTGATTTTCCTCTGACTCAGTCAGCATTTATGAAAACGGCATTGTACTCCAAGCTGAGTGACTTTTGGTTTGTTATTTCCCTGAAGGCATCTTCTTGAATTTTTCCCTTAAAAGACTGTTTTTGTTCTTAAATATCTCTTGAGGGTCAGCTCCATTGTGGGTCCCACAAACCTCACATTTTAAGATCATGATGTATTCATCTCGCCCTTTCAGGTCACGCTGCAGCTTTGTTGGTTTTATTCCGTACCCACACGCCAAGATCATATCTGTTTTTTGAAGCCGTAATAAGCATTGTATGGAAATATTCACATTTCTAAATTGTATCTGACTGAGCTATACTTGTCCTTTGCGTGCAATGAAGTAGCCTAGTGTCGGCCCGAGGCGGTAGGCATCCAAGCTCACAGTGATTTAATGTCATGTTCTTAGTGGAAGGACACACACTGAGATAAGAGCCATCTTCTATTTTATAGGACTCCATTCTGCCCTCTTATATATCCCAGGGCATGTGAGACCCATCCACTTCCTCCCTGAAAAAAAGCTATCCTTCATGGAAGTAGCAGAAATCACCTCCTAACAGTAAAAAGCTTTTAACGTCACCCCTCTTGCCATGCCAAGAATGCACCCTGCCATGTTTCTGATCTGAGGACATAAGAGACCGGTGCCGTAGCCTTACTATACTGTATGAACTCATCGGTGCTGGTGCCATTTATGTAATGAACACATCAACATTAATAATGCAGTCATGTGATTAACAGGCCATAATGTGTTGTGAAAATCTAGCTAGCTATCAATAAGCTCTTATGCAAATGTTAATTTGGAATAAAGTATAATTAATGGAAGAGGATTGATTGTTGTACGTTCCAAATCCAACTGATGATGAATAGGCACTGTGATCTATTTGCACAGCAACTGATTTAGCTACAGGTTATGAGAGAGATGTGCAATGCTGCACACTTCACTGCATGAATACAAACTGGGATCCAGACATTAATCTGATGGAGTACTGAGGGGGAACAAAATCTCTATTTTCTAAGCTGATTTACACTGACAATATACAGTGATCCCTCGCCACTTCGCGGTTCACTTATCGCGGATTCGCTATTTCGCGGATTTTCATAATGCATTTTTTATTTTTTTTTGGTGCATTGTGCTCTGCATTCTGATTCGCTAAAAACTCACTCCCGCTTCTTGTATCAAAACATGCTACGAATTGTGCTATCATTTTGTCGTCTCGTGCAGTTATGTGTACGTACATAAAACAGCTTGGCAAATTTACATTAAGTTGGCCAGGAAGGAAGGAAGGACTAACGCTTGGTCGCTTAGCAACCATGGTGCGAATGGCCACTGAACTTAAGCGAGTAGCTGAGGAATGGGACCCTTTGATGAGCCGTTCATTACAGTTCTCCAACGTAATCGATGGTGGCATGTCGGTGTACAAGGATCTTTTTGCAAAGAAGAAAAAAGAGCGACAACAGCTGCCTATCACTATGCTCTTCTCCCGAACAAACACACCTGCACCGCGGGCTTCAGAAGAAGAGAACACTGCAGAGCGCAGTCAGGATGCAGCGGCCCAGTCTGAAGAGCAGTGAAACGGCCTACACGTGAGTCACTGTATTTGTATACATGTAATAGTTGCTAATTGTAAAAAAAAAAGAAGTTTTCTATTTCGCGGATTTCACTTATCGCGGGTCATTTTCGGAACGTAACCCCCGCGATAAACGAGGGATTACTGTAGTGTTATTACTATAACAACTTGTATACTGCAGCAGACTATACATTTTCAGAGATTTCTGTTGATCCATTGGCAATGGAGGATATCATACAGTAGCTGGAAGCATGTGTTGCACAATACAAGTCTACATTTTAGATATAACTGCAGGAGCATCCAAACTGACGAAGAAAAAAAAGACAAAAAGAAGACGACAAGTAGTCTATCAGCACCTTGAGGAATGAGCAGTCCTTGGGGCTGAATGTGAAACAGAAAGGTAATTGCAGAAAATGGAGGAACGCATAGACCAGTGTAGAATTTTGCAGCACTTCAATGGCCTTCTAGATTAATTCTCAGCTCGGCTTTGACTGTTTATCTGCCACAGGGGGAAATTAATGCACACGAAAATGAAATGGAATTAGACTGGCGTTTACTCTTTCATTTTGGATGTTTAAAGTCAAGTTTTTTGTTTCTTACTCGTACGCATTCATTTCCTGAACATTATAGATTAACTATATAATTAGAATACAAAGAATCACAATTGGTGGGTCAGTGGTTTTACAGCTGGACCAGTGTACCTATGTGTTCATGGAAACCCAACACATAGCCTACCCTTGACAGCAGTCCCTGTGCGCTGTAATGTGTGCATATTAAATGTTCCTTATCGTTTTCTTGTATGTTGTTGTAGAGTAACAGTGAGCTTTTATCTCAATCACTTTGTCCAACTTCCTACTGAAAGAAATGTAAATCTCTATCATACGATTAGGTTAAAATCATTAAAATCCCTAACATTCGTATGACCACCTCATTATTTTTATGGCAGATGTAAGGAGGGCCTCTATTACTGCTCTGTAATGGCTGGGAGGTCAATACTGATAGTAAAAGCTTCATTGTGATTGGTAGGCTGAATGAGAGGTCCTCTGGTCACTGTTAAGACTCGCAAGCCGTTATGATGCTTAGTGTACCACTGCTGGAATACAATGCCCCTCCACCACCCTAACTCAATTTTGTGAAACTGTTCCATGTCTCAAATGGCACCCTATTCCCTATGTAGTTAGCACTACTTTCCTCAACTTATTTTGGTGCCATCCCATGACGGTGCTATCCCATGTGCTGGGATGACTGTTTTGCTGTTGCTGGTTGCCAAGGGTGACCTCCCTATTCATTATTGACCATTTGTTTGTTGTTGAGGAACCCTTTAAGTAATCTTGGTTGTTCATGCCCCGCTAGTAGTCTAATCCATGATCAGTTTAACTTGTTTGCTCGGAAATAAAAGCTTCCAACCGGCTCAATAGTATTGATGCATGACCTGTTTGCAATGGTTATTCTAACGAAGGTTGAGCAACACTGGTCCAAAACTAATTGCTTTGTCGTTCTTTAGTATGCTACACTAACCTGGGGTAATTTAACAGAGTGCACAGCAAAGGAGCTCTGACTATCTGGCTCAGCCACTACTACTACTGACTGTCCCCAAGCAGGTCCTCTATTGATGGCTGTAGACCGTTAGCTCTGCACTCACTTGGAAGAAGAACGTAATTGAATCTCCATTTGCAACCTGCTAAATCAATTGGAAACGGGGTTGCTTAAGAAATTGCCTTTAATGACATGGACATCCTCCCATTGTCAAGTTTTCCCAGAGGAGGGTGTAGTGGGAAAGAGTTTGGGTTTGATTTGTGTTAAGGGTTATACCACAGAGAACAGTGTGATCTTTGATTAGAATCAAATTATCTTCATAAACGACAGTTTTATTTGATCATGATTTAGATACCCTATTGACGAATTCTAAAGGCCCCTTCACTTTCATTAATAATTATCACAATCAGTACAGTAGATAGCAGCATCAGAAAGAAGACAATTAGCAGTACATCTATAATGAGCCCATTATTACATATTTACAAACCTAATTTCATTGGCTAAGTCGTAAGAGTCGGACCGCGTGGCTCTGCGGTTTTTAACTCTGTAGGACGCTGAAGACATTCAACCTTGAAGTGGTAGTTTAGTTCTAGGATAGTCATTATTAAATGGGTAGCCCTTTACACTCACAACCCGTATATGGGTTGAAAATGTCAGATTTGGTCACTGATAAGCCTATATATATATATGAGGTCAGAGCTCAGGGTCTCCGCTTTACTGTGCTCTATTGGGATTCAACTCACAGACGTTCTAAACGTGAGCACCAAGCGCAATAACATGATTATTGGGCTACTTTTGCAATTTTTTTGGTCTGAGAGCGGGGAATCCAAATGACCAAATGTGCACTTCACATTTCCATATTATAAAACTCCTGTCATTTACAGTATCAATGTTTATGAACGTTGTGTTTGATGTACAGTTACAAGGATGACATGGCTTCATACTCTGGCTGAATGCACTGAATGCACCTATATTTGCCGTGGAACACGCACCTGAATGCACTCATGAATCCATTCTATGCTCACCAAAATTACCATCTGTTTCTCTGATGTGCCTTACACTGTACGCATTGTACAATTTAGCTAGTCATGTTGGAAAAAGCTTTCAAATGATGCCCACCTGACCCAGATTGCAATTTATAATGGACCGTTTTTGGATTGTGTAAACAACAACAATAATTGTGTAAAGGCAGGGATGCAGGGCCGGGTTCCAAACCAAACAACTACAAGTGTGCTTGCTCTTGTTCCTCAACGGCACAGCTAGGAGACCTGAAAAAAAACAATTTTTTTTATTTTGAGTCATAAAAGTGCATTGAAAATATTTTGTAACTGTGCACACTTTGAGAGGTGTTTGGCCACTTGGAGTCACCAGTTAGTCCTCTCACTCAAACCTTGTCATTTTTTTGTCTTTATGTTGCACCCGCCACACATTTTGCATTAATGTTCTTATTACGTTACTGAATGTGTCCACAGTATTTTAAGATTTCGTTAAATCCTGCGAAAAGTACAGTAAATGTAAAATGCACATAAAATCAACAGCATAATGTTTGAATTCAGTCTTGTGTCAGGTGAACTGTTGTGTCCTCACCTTTGATCTGATCATTTCCCCATAATCGCCAAACCGTTCCCCTTTAATTGCTACCATTGTTATGCATATGCTTTTCATTTTTCTCCTGTTAGGGACAAATTGAAATGTTTCAATCTATATATACCAATTCCCATAAGTCTTAAGGGTGAAGTTAAATGAATTATTAATGAAAGATGAATGCCCTGAGACCATCATTTAGAGAGTGGATGTTACAGTTCATGTGACAATTGTATATTTTATTAAAGTTAAGATGGAAAGGAAAGTATCGTTTTACATGTATAGTTTTGAAGTGTTGACAATTTTGATCAATTACATTTCCCACTGTAGCTTTGAACTGTACGATTAGACTTTGTTAAATGTTACTTCCTTTAGATTCTTAGTCAAAGGCTTCTCTTGAAGGCCACGTTTGTCATAATCAGTTATTTTCTTTTGAATGTACCGAACCTTACTTTTGGGAAAAGTTAGAATCGTAAATGTCAGCATTAGAGCTGTGTGAATCCTCCATGTTCCTGTTCTGCGAAGAGATCTCGTGTGTCTCTCTCTTGGTCCGATGCGACTTTAAGCAGTAATCGCTTTTTAGTATCAGCATTGTTGGGATCCAAAACAAATGTAAACACAATCAAATGAGATTCTGATGGTCGTCTCAGAGGCGGACGAGGTGAAAAGTAATAATAAGAAATGATATCACTGGGGAGAACAAAGTGTTGTGATTACGTTTATTTCCACCGGCCTATTACTAGAGCACCGGGGGAAAACGAGCGAGCGCTGAGCTTTCTGTTTTTGCAGCAGGGCGCAGGCCATCGCAAAAACCTCTGTTCCTTTTTATTCATGGCGTGTCAGAAAAACAGCCTGCTCCATTGCTGTCCTCTGAGAATTCTGGGATGATTTGAGCTGAATTCATTTGTGTAAAGGGAGGCCTTTCATGCTTATGCATTGGAATCATGTCTGCCTTTTACATTTTGAAATGCATTGCCTTTAGAAAATGAAAGCTGTTACAACTAGTACATGAAATTACCAGATTGCCACCCTCATTATAGAATTGTGTTAGCTGGTTGGCGAGAAGGAAATTGTATATTGCTACTTGTCTGCCTTCACCACTTTTTATACACTATTTGTATTCATACACCACTGGAATGGTCCTATTGAAAATGATGTGCATGTGTTTAGCCTCAATTCTAGGACTAACTATATTATCTTATTGTTCAGAGAATTGAACAGCTGTCAGTGTCACTGTATTCCCCTAGACAAACAGTCTATAAAGGAGAAAGGAAGGTGTTGTTAGGTGAGTGAATTTAACACAAACAAGAAACCTCCTCTGTTGCTGATATTTCGATGATCACCACAGAATTCACATCATGCAGCAAATGGAAGGGTAGGCTAACAATAGCCTATAGATATGACAGTTGTACAACAGTCATACCATTGCTTGTTCTAACATGGTAACAACATTGTTTGATTGTAGATGCAACAATAAGGTGAAGAGACAACTGAGGTAGATTGAGCTATCAATGTCAAAGTGTTTTCCATACAATATACTGTATATCCCTCTGACCCTCCTCACCCCCATTCTTCTGGTGTTTTGGTTTTAGCAGGGAGTCTGCAGAGAACAGTATGTCAAAGAAGAGCAGTAAAAGGGTTGGTGAATAAAATGACCTATGAAAATCAGTTTTCGTCTATGCATCTTCTTGCGCTCAAGTGATATTTGATCCTTTATTTAGTCCTTATTTTTTCTTGCACAGTTCTTGAAGCTGTACTCCAGTAAGTTGTTTGACTGCGGAGAGGCTTGTTGCTTGTTGCCACAGCAACTATTGAATTTAACTTTGTTGTTGTCAAGATTAAGTTGATTAGAAGGACTAATACTGCTTTGAAATTCCAGCTGTCTAACTGAATCATTCCTCTCACATCTCATCATTCACTCACAGATTGCCATCCAGATCAGAAACAATTAGATATGGGCATTTCCAAGTAAAAGGCCCCACGAGCACTAATGTGAAGTTCATAGGAGCACTACAAATTTGGTGTCAAATGATAGCTAAGAGTATATTTTATATTTTTTAAATTTAAGGCATATGTTTAGGGCAGCCCTCGAAGTGATGTGACACTTGGCTTTCAGGCCAAAGAGTTCAGTCTTGGTTTCATCAGACCAGATAATCTTGTTTCTCATGGTCTGAGAGTCTTTAGGTGCCTTTTGGCAAACTCCACGTGGGCTGTCATGCCTTTTACTGAGGAGTGGCTTCCGTCTGGCCACTCTACCATAAAGGCCTGATTGGTGAAGTACTGCAGAGATGGTTGTCCATCTGGAAGGTTCTCCTATCTCAACAGAGGAATTTTGGAGCTCTATCAGAGTGACCTTCGGGTTCTTGGTCTCACCTCCCTGACCAAGGCCCTTCTGCCCAATTTCTCAGTTTGGCTGGGCGGCCAGCTATAGGACGAGTCATGGTTGTTCCAAACTGCTTCTATTTAAGAATGATGGAGGCCACTGTGTTCTTGGGAACCTTCAATGCTGCAGAAATGTTTTGGTACCCTTCCCCAGATCTGTACCTCGACACAATCCTGTCTCGGAGTTCTACGGACAATTCCTTCGACTTCATGGGTTTTTGCTCTGACATGCACTGTCAACTGTGTGGGACCTTATATAGACAGGTGTCTGCCTTTCCAAATCATGTCCAATCAATTGAGTTTACCACAGGTGGACTCCAATCAAGTTATAGAAACATCTCAAGGATGGTCAATGCGAAACCGGATGCACCTGAGCTCAATTTCGAGTCTCATAGCAAAGGGCCTGTATTCTTATGTAAAAAAGGTATTTCTGTTTTTTATTCATTTGCGAAAACATTTAATATCCTGTTTTTTTATTTATTTAATAAAAGTCAAGGGGTCTGAATACTTTCCGAATGCACTGCATATTCCATTTTGTGCGACTCCAGCGGTTTCCAGCTGTGCTGCTTCTCTGGTTAGCCCACACAGCACAGCTGGTAGGGGAAAACGCTCAAGTGCCTCTGTAACGCCACCCGAGCCCAGCCGGTACATAGCTCATCGTGTCAATGATAACGCAAGATATGTTGACTCTCAGCTTTGTGGAGGGAGAAGGCTTCCATTGCCTAATATACATGTAAAGAAATATATATAATAATACAGTACCAGTCAAAAGTTTGGACACACCTACAAGTGTTTTTCTTTATTTTTACTATTTTCTACATTGCAGAATAATAGTTAAAACATCAAAACTATGAAATAACACATATGGAATTATGTAGTAACCAAAAAGTGTTAAACAAATCAAACTGTTTTAGATTTTAGATTCTTCAAAGTAGCAAGCATTTGCCTTGATGACTGCTTTGCACACTTGGCATTCTCTCAACCAGCTTCATGAGGTAGTCACCTGGAATGCATTTCAATTAACAATTGTGCCTTGTTAAAAGTTAATTTGTGGAATTTATTGTGTTTGAGCCAATCAGTTTTGTTGTGACATGGTAGGGCCATCTTCTGTATACCACCTCTATCAAATTGCAATTTCATTTCAGTTCATATTTAATTACTTAGCCTACCTTTTATGTAGTCCTTTTGATTCCTAACATACGGCTTCTTGTAACGATCTTCGTTTGGAGAAAGAGAATGATGAATGATGAATCTTTAATAGAACAAACTGAACACTGAGATACAAAACAATAAAGTGAACTACTGAAAACCGAAACAGTTCCGTGTGGAACACACAGACACGGAAGACAACCACCCACAAAACCCAGGTGAAAAAAGGCTACCTAAGTATGATTCTCAATCAGAGACAACTAACGACACCTGCCTCTGATTGAGAATCATACCAGGCCAAACGAAAAAAACAACATAGAAACACAAACATAGATAACCCACCCAACTCACGCCTGACCATACTAAAACAAAGAAATAACAAAACAACTAAGGTCAGAACGTGACACTTCTACAAGCACTGTTGAGGTTACTGCCTTTTTTAAAGATTGTGTTCCACAATATAATAGAGCCAGTTAATATTACGGTTTCAATAAATTAATCTTAAATGGCACTTGTTTTTTTTTACTGACTTGAATATATAATGAACAAAAATATAAACGCAACATGTTAAGTGTTGGTCCCATGTTTCATGAGCTGAAATTAAAAAATCCCCAGAATTTTCCATGTGCACAAAAAGCTCTCTAATGTTGTGCACAAATTTGTTTACGTAATTGATAGTGACCATTTCTCCTTTTGTCAAGATACTCCATCCACCTGACAGGTGTGGCATATCAAGAAGCTGATTAAACAGCATGATCATTACACAGGTGGATCTTGTGCTGAGGACTATAAAAGGCCACTCTAAAATGTGTACTTTTGTCACAACACAATGCCACAGATGTCTCAAGTTTTGAGGGAGCATGCAATTGGCATGCTGACTGCAGGAATGTCCAACCGAACTGTTGCCAGAGAATTTAATGTTATTTTCTCTACCATAAGCCACATCCAATGTTTTAGAGAATTTGCCAGTACGTCCAACTGGTCTCACAACTGCAGCCCAGGACCTTCACATTCGGCTTCTTCCCCTGCGGGATCGTCCGAGACAAGCTACCCGGACAGCTGATGAAACTGAGGAGTATTTCTGTCTGTAATAAAGCCCTTTAGTGGGGAAAAATGTATTCTGATTGGCTGGGCCTGGCTCCCAAGTGGCTTGGCATTTGCCCTCCCAGGCTGCGCCCCTGCCCAGTCATGTGAAATCCATAGATTAGAGCCTAGTGAAATTATTTAAATTGACTGATTTCCTTATAACTACTGTAACTCAGTAAAATCGTTGAAATTGTTGCATTTTATATTTTTGTTCAGTATATATGGAGCAATTTAGCTATTAGGACTTGTTATCCGTGATGGTAACAATAAATTAGGCATTGTTGCACACTGTTGGTATATAAATAAATGCGCACATTTTTTTCCAGTGTGGGCCTTGTGTTCTAAAACTAGTTTATTTTGTATTATTCTTTTATCATGCGAATACTCGAACAGTAAAAAAAATCATATGCCCATCCCTAACTGTACTGAACTCTATACTCTACTGTACTTTAATGTACTGAACTATACTGTTCTCTACTCTACTCCACTGTCCTGTGCTGTACTGTACCCTACTGTGCTATACCTGTGATGTCCAAACTTAGGAAACATAGACGTCTATGATTGGTAGAGATTTGGTCCGGACCAACCAAATTTGGTTTTGTTTGGAGGCGGAGTTCATTAGAATAATAGCCAGTGTGTAGAATAATACTAAAACATGCAAAAGAGGATATTACATTTTTCTAACTTTTTGTGTACTCAGGATACATAAACATGAAGAGAATCACATTCCTAATTATACATTTCTGTATAGTACAGATCAGAGACCCACTTAACCGGGTCTTAATACACTGAATTTACTGTAGTTCAATAACCAAAATGTTTTTTCAAACTCTAAGTTTCATATCATAGCTGACACCCCATTCTTTCTGCAGACGTCTTTGAATCTTAAGAGTTTTTGTTAAACGTGGTCTCATAAAAAACTGAGGGAGATTTTACCCTTTGTCTAATACCAAACAATGCACTTGTTCTTTGAGTAAATGTGTTTTTGTAAAAATCTTCATGGAAATTGTTAAAGTCCTAGAGTTGTATGGTTTGTTAAACTTTACAATTTCAATCTTTTTTGTTTGGCATACTTTTAAAGTGAGCTATCGGAGTCTCAGCGTCATTCTGTTATCGTGGATTTGCCTATGTCATTTATTTGTTTGCTGTCAAATAGACAAATATGTATGTATTTGATTGAAAATGGTTGTTGATAATAAAAATGGACATTGCTAAACCTGCCTATAGGCTTACATGAAATTCCCTCAGTGTTTCCGCTGCAGTCATTTAGCTGTGGTGCTGGG
Organism: Salvelinus alpinus; assembly: GCF_045679555.1. NCBI lineage: Eukaryota > Metazoa > Chordata > Actinopteri > Salmoniformes > Salmonidae > Salvelinus > Salvelinus alpinus. The sequence continues at coordinate 64,972,411 of NC_092090.1, forward strand.
CCATGGCAAAATCCTTTGCGGCCACGGCAAAAAAAGATGGAACATGAAGAAACATTTCTGCCTAGGCTCACTTTGAAGATCATGGAACAGTCCACATTTACTTTTCCTCTGCAAACAAAATAATTAATGAATAGAAAAATCTGACAACCCCATAGTAGAATAGTTCATCTATTTACCTAGTCAGTTTGTTCTTGTGTGTTCTATGCGAGATAAATATTCCTCTCGAGGTGCATTCAAGTTACTCCCAGAATCGAATATAGGCTTCATCTAATTAGTAGGCTACTTAAACTTTTACCATCCTCACAGGTTTACACTTTATATGGCCTGAGTAGGGTCTAATGAACCAAAGCCTGAATTAATGTAATAATTAACTGAATAAGCGAAAACGAATAGGTCTACCTGCTTGCACTTTGCAGGCTGTGTATCTATCTTCCGCATTGTCCTTCCAAACTGGGGATTTCTTTTGCGTAGCACCAGTTTTCACGATGGTGTCGTAGCCTATACCCTTACCATAACCTTTCTTTTTGTTTCTCCAGCTAGGCCTACTGTACGTTAGCCATTTTCGCGTGAGCTAGGCTATCCATGGAAAGTAAACTTGGCAACGTGTCATATTCTCACGTGGGGAGAGGGAACATAAGCTCTGGCATAGACAAATTGGAATGTTTTTGCACAACCCAAATAAGGGACAGTTCCCGGCTCCACACACTCTCAATGCGTGGCTGTTAGCCTTATGTCTGCCTCGCCACTCACAGAACGGAAGTCGTAACACAACAAGCTCCTGGGTTTTTAAAAGTGTATCTTGATTTAAAATGTTTCAGACCGGCAATGTATATGTTCTGAACCTCGAGCAGACCCATGGATGGAAAGACCGTTATCATCACCCGCCAGCAGATTATTTTTTGCCGCTCACCTATGGGGAACCATGGATATCCGACCCGATGCAGGACTATACTAATGATTGGCCGTCTATACACTATCATTCCTATTCACCACTTTTACTTTTTGCCTGTCTATACACTATCATTCCTATTCACCACTTTTACTTTTTGCCTGTCTATACACTATCATTCCTATTCACCACTTTTACTTTTTGCCTGTCTATACACTATCATTCCTATTCACCACTTTTACTTTTTGCCTGTCTATACACTATCATTCCTATTCACCACTTTTACTTTTTGCCTGTCTAAACACTATCATTCCTATTCACCACTTTTACTTTTTGCCTGTCTATACACTATCATTCCTACTCACCACTTTTACTTTTTGCCTGTCTATACACTATCATTTTCTTGTACTGTACTTGCATTGGGCCACAGGCGGTAGCCCGGGTGGCAGATACGGGCAGCCTGACAGGCATATATGATGGATACCCCTCCATTATCAGGACCTGCTTCTCTAGCCCCATGTCCTGTGGGACACAGCCAGCGCGACATGTATTAATCGGCTGCAGATAATTCCTAATTAAACAGCAGACGGTGGCAGCTCTGCACTGAGCTGAATGGAGGTGCTGCATTGAGAGATCTCCAGGAATGGCACCCGGCACGTCTGACATGACACATGACAATGCCAACCATCCCTCTACTACTGACAGGGAACTATTATTAACGCTAAGACTACAACCCTGGTTGTTTTATTACTGAAGCTGCAGATCTCAGCCATGATGGAAGATCAGATGGTCTAATCTGTGGACATGGCATGGCCAACAATGTCTTACTGTAACACTGGTTTCCTGCTTAGTTGTTGCTACTGCACACGCAAACATTATGTTAACTGACGATCTGGGAAAAAAAAGTTGTGGTAAGCAGTGTGCAACAACGCAAGCTACCATAAATGCCTTTACCTTTTGGAAATCAGTTGGTTTTCGTCATACTTACAGTATGACTTTGCAACATCACTCTTTGACTTTAGTGCAGGTATCAATGTCATTTTCAGATAGTGTCTATGGCCACAGAACAGCATCCTGTGGTTCTCTTTTACTGATGTGATTAGATGAGTCAGCGTTGACTCAGCTGGGTAATTTTGGCTCCTCTCTTCCTGTTACTATTACCATCCATTCAGGTGAGCCTGCCATCTCCCTTCTCCTGCTACTCCTACTGTACCTACATTCTCAACAGACCAAGGCTGTTCATCCTATTCCCTGCATAGTGCACTACATTTGACCAGAGTCCTTTTGAGCCCTGGTCAAAAGTAGAACACTATTTAGTGAATAGGGTGCTGTTTCGAATGCAGATGAACTCTTCAGCTCTCGATATGTCTCCTTTTATGCCACAATAAAGAGTCAGATGTAGTAGGTCGGAGCATGGCTTAAATGCTACTGCCAGCTCTCTGCATCTTTCTCCCTCTTGTTACCCATGTATTGATGCCCTGATATAGTTGGAGTTCCAAATTGCACCCTATTCTCTATTTAGTGAACTACTTTTAACCAGGGCCTATACTAGATGTCTGACCAGTATGGGCACTGATCAAAGGTAGTGCACTATGTAGGGAATAGGGTGCCATTTGTGACGCCGGCACGGGCTACTTCTGACAGGTCTTTTACATTTTCATTTTGATTGATTGAATATGAGGCGTTATGCTTTAATTAGAATTGTAAAAATGAAATTTGACTAATCTTTCTTACCAGAGAGCTAGATCGCGGCAACGCCAGCCACTACGGGGGGGCTTCTTTTTTTGTTTGCCAGTTCAGTTCCATTTCTCAGGATCCATCCTGAGAGATGGGAGGGCAGTACAGAGGATGGCCAGCAGCCAAGAGAGGAGCGCTTTTCATGAGTTAAATATTCCTTTGGAGCCTTGTTTGGTTTATTATCAACCGTTCCCTCATAAGAGAGGGAAGGGAGAGGGAAGGGCGAGGAGAGGGAGATACATAGAGAGAGAGCACCTCTTGACCAACACCTTAAATGAGTAGAAGCCCTGTAAGAGGAAGGCCATTTGAAATAGTTGTGAAAGAGGAGAAAAGCCGTGTAGCTGCTGGGCTGTGGAGAAGACCGGCTGATCTAGTGGTAGCTAATTAAGGACCAGTCATTCTGGGGGAGAGAATCCTGTATCTCATTAATCAGGCTATGTGGTGGGTCCTAATTACTGACGAGGAGGACTGCCATTATGGTAGTAAATGATGTACTATATTTGTTTTGGGTGACTTGTGTTTGAGATCCTCATAGTACTTGGTACTATTTATGATTCTGCTGAAGCTGTTTTTTTTGTATTAACCTTCAGATGAATATGCCACCACATAGTCTAATGTATATGATTTAAGTCCAGCCAAATGCTTTTGCAGTACATTCAAATGTACATATATGATATGTTTATTGCGTCCTTTTCTGTCTTATACATTCAATTCTCGATATATCAGTCAATTTCTCATGGAAATTGACTTACATACACGCAGTGTACAAAACATTAAGAACACCTTCCTAATATTATTATTTTTGCCCTCAGAACAGACTCAATTCGTCGGGGCATGGACTCTACAAGGTATCGAAAGCGTTCCACAGAGATGCTGGCCCATGTTGACTCCAATGCTTCTCACAGTTGTCAAGTTGGCTGGATGTCCTTTGAGTGGTGGACCATTCTTTATACACACAGGGAACTGTTGAGCGTGAAAAAACACAGCAGCGTTGTAGTTCTTGACACACTCAAACCGGTGCGCCTGGCACCTACTACCATACCCCGTTCAAAGGCACTTAAATCTTTTGTCTTGCCAATTCACTCACTGAATGGCACACATACACAATCCATGTCTCAATTGTCTCGATGTTTAAAAACATTCTTTAACCCGTCTCCTCCCCTTCATCATTAACATGTGGCATCCATAAGGGATCATAACTTTCACCAGGATTCACCTGGTCAGTCCGTTATGAAAAGAGCAGGTGTTCATAATGTTTTGTTCACTCAGTAAATGGTAATAGACTGTGAATGATATTGAATTAAAAAAACACTCATGCTGTTATAGGTCACTTAAATTCAACTGTCCAAGGATTGTTCAATTTGGAAACCAGTGTTGAATTGAATTGTGAAGATAAATATGACGGGTAGCTCCTCTGTGTAGAATTCCGTTGTTAATGAGTTGTGTCCTGGAGTATTTGCTCATATTCTTTATCTAAAATGAGTCCCTAGGTTTTTTTATCACTAATCCACCAACAGTTATTTTCTAATTCAATCTATCAGCAGCAGTGTCTGTATGGCATAGCTTTGCTGAGCTTCAATGTCACTGGCTCAAATAGGGAACGCTCTGTTCCCTTTTAAGCCAAAAAGGTCTGTAGACCAACATAGATGGCTGTATGAGCACTGCAGCACTGCATGATGAGCTTTTAGTCAATATGTTGACTTGAATAAGTAGTCACCTCAAACCCTTGATAAAGATGAGCAAAAAATATGGTATAATATACAGAATTCAAATACTGAGCTATATTGTGTGATATTTTTTTAACAATTATATTCTGTTATACTAATCCAATTACTCAGAGAAAGAGATTTTGTTAATCAAGTAATCATTTATTTTCTCAATATGATGAGTGTCAAAAGGATTGGCACCACTGGTTTCAATACTTTGTGCACCCTCTCCTTGCGAGAAATGGCACTTTTTCTTAAATGTTTTCTGAGATTGGAGAACACATTGGGATGGATCTTAGACCATTCCTCCATACACATTTTATCGAGGTCCTTGAGTCCCTTTGGTCTGTGCTTATAGACTGTGAAATTACATAAATCTGCAAAACAATTGTACATTGATCACAAAGTCAACATTTTGCAATGGTCATCTCAGCCTCTGCACTTGAACCCCATTGAAAACCTGTGGTTTGAACTGAAGAAGGCAGTTGATAAGTGCAGACTGAAGGATATCACAGATCTGCAAAGATTCTGTAAGAAGTAATGGTCTAAGATCCCTCCCAATGTGTTCTCCAATCTCAGAAAATATTTTAGAGAAAGGCTCAGTCCCGTAATTCCTGCACAGGGGGTGCCAATCATTTTGAGCAACAAAAAAAATATTACATGATTAATAAAGTCTTTCCCTGAGTAATTGTATTAACATAATACAACATAATTGTTGAAGTTTTTTGATCATACAATTTAGCTCAGTATTAGAATTTTTTTATTTTAGTCTTTTTTGCTCATCTATATCAAGGGTGCCAATCATTTTGGAGGTGACTGTATCTGCCTTTACTGTAGTTTCATTTTTCGTCAGAGGTTCAGTATATCTCATAAGGCGGCGCAATGGCACCCAGATCATATCTAAACTTCGCCACTGCTTCTTCATGGATAACGCCAAACTCTACAGAAGTGTCAAACTCTCTCATATTAGCTAGAAAGAGTTTGTCATGGGCATCAAGTGGTTAGAGCGTTGGGCCAGGAACCGAAAGGTCGTTGGTTTGAATACATGAGCCGACAAGATGAAAAACCGTTCTGTGCCCTTGTTTATGTAACCCTAATTTGCTCCAGGGGCACCGTACTACTGTGGCTGACCCTGTAAAACAACACATCCGGTGTATGTGACCATAAACCATCTTACTAAAGACTAGTCCTTCTTCATCCAACTCCTTTCGTTTGGAATCAATGAGGGAGTGGTGTGCTAACTTTAAGCTGAGTGAGTCAGAAGCCTTGATGCCACCTACTGTTAAGCTTTGTGATTGCATTCCTCTAATGGTACGCCTGAGGGAATTGAGAGAAAGAGACTGGTGCAAATTATGAGCGCTTAACCGTATTACAGTGGTAGGCGGCGGTGGTGAAAAAGAGTAATCGCGCACGCATTCTATTTTGAACAGCATTTACAGCACATGGAAGCATTCTCAACCATGCTCCACCATGTCCCAATTTAGAAAGGCACATCATGTGTTTATCATCTGTCAGCCATACATTTCCACTGCTCTGTGAAGTTTCCTGATGATTGAGTTTGGCAGGAAGGCGAGCTGTGTCGATACATCCCTCCCTCCCAAGGCCTCCCCTATACACCGTTAGTTTTAGCACCTGGCAGTCTCCTGCTGCAACCCATTTCTGCTGCTGGAAATAGACATCAGTGCAAAACCTATTAAATGCCTTAAAAAACGCGTCGCATTGGCTGTGATAACACCAATACACTCGCTCTTTCTCTCTTTCTCCCCATCTCTGCTTCTCTCGCACTCCCTCTCCCTCTCTCATTTTCTCTCTCGCTCTCTCTCCTCGCATGTCTCTATCTGCCCTTTGTGAGCTTGTGTGTAAGCATATTTGTGTATGAATCCTCGAGTGCTCTGGGGAGGCTTTGTTTTCATAGGCAGTATAAAGTTGTGATATAATAGAGCAGTTGACCTTCTCTTTTGTTTGTTTGATTCCCTTGTTATTCTTGATTTCACAAACAGTCATATAATAATTTGTGGGGTGCTTATATTTGTCTTGTTACACACAAGTGTGTGTTGGATATGTGTTTTATGCATGTTCTAACTCCCCCTGAGACACCCGCAGGGAGTGGGGACATGGCCCCCTGGAGCAATTAGGGTTAAGTGCCTTGCTCAAGGGCACAGCGACAGATTTCTCACCTTGTCACCTCCGGTATTCAAACCAGTGACTTTTCCGTTGCTGGCTCAACATTTTAACCTTGAGGCTACCTGCCACCCCTATCCTCATGATATTAAAAGACTAGGATGATATTACCAAGTCAGTATTTCATTGGCTGTATGCATGTGTTAATAGAGGCTGTGTGTGTCAGAAACCATCACCACTAAGATAGGTGGTTCTGAGAATTCGTAATGCATGTGTGACCTGTCACCAACCACGGGTATGACTTGCACAAACACTGCCTGTTTGTTGCTCAGCTTTTCACTGTGTAAAGGATTTAACCTTACCTTATCTCACACACACACACACACACACACACACACACACACACACACACACACACACACACACACACACACACACACACACACACAACTTCTGCATGTACCATTCACTGTACAATTCATCACAGTCTTGCCATGCCCACCATTTCAATGTGTCAAATACTGGATAAGGACCCATACATTACGGTTATCTGCCACGTCAGAACATTGTTCATCAATCAGTTTGAGCTAGACCCAGTTTAGTCTTTCACTCGCCGTGCGTCCCAAATGGCACCCTTCATTTGGGACGTACTCTCTGCATGTATATTATAACCTGTATCTGATTCTATAGGTTTTACATCCTTCAGGCATGTGAATTAATCCCAAGGAAGTGACAGGTGAAGTCATTGGCCCATACTGAATGTATAGGCTGCAGGTGCCCAAACTATGAGAGAGTGACATGACAGAAAATGGGAGGACAGAAAAAGAGAATAGAACGGGAGTGCCTTGTGTCGTCATTGTCTTCATTTGAAAAGGCTCCGTGATTCCTAAACTCAATCCACACAGCTAACACATTGCTGTGGTAGTACAAAGTAGTGATAGCAGCATGTATGTGCCTTTTTGTTATTTCCTCTCCCATGTACTTGGATAACATCATCCTGAGACATCGTTTGGTTGCACTTATAAATGGACTTGTTGTTGATGGCTGCTTAACCATGCATTTTTCCTCTCTCTCGTCATTAGGAAAGTTATTAACTGTGTTTAAAATATGATAATTAGCATTGATTGCTTTTATTAAGTTATGCCTTGTAGACATTTTGTTAACACTGATTATGAATTCTGGAGAATAAAAAGACCAGCTTTGTTCATCGTTAATTTAATGTATATTTTTTGTCTCCTTAAAAAGTTCACATGGATTATGTTCTTCTATGAGTCAACTGACACTGGCTGCATACCAAGTGGCACCCTGCTCCCCATTTTATTGCAGAGCTCAAACATAGTGCACTATATAGTGAATAGGTTGCCATTTGGGACTCAAAAACCCTCTTTTAGCTCGTCCTCTCTCTCCCTGGCAGTGGAACTGTCTCCAATTACATTTCAAAGTGGGAGGATTAATACAACTTTTAATTACAGCGAAGGAAAAGTAATGTTTCCAAATGCAAAACGCACAGTAATTAAGCATTTTAAAGCACTGGCATGGCAAGCCGCTTGGTCTACGGCAGCTAAGTCCACCATACACCCACTACATTCAACCAAACAGATTTAAAGTCTTCCAAGACGATAAATTAATAGAAATGAACCCTTTGGCCTGAATTAACGTCTTCCAGATTTTCATAATTTCTTCCACTGGGGTATCACTTCACTTCCTCAGGGCCTAGAAGGCTCTGGTCAAACGTAGTGCACTATATATGGAATGGGGTGCCATTTGGGATGCAATTGGAACACTCCAGAGGTTTGACCAATCATGTTTTCCAACTGGAAGAAGAAAAAGGTCCTGTTCATTGTGCAATCATAGCAGTAATATCATGAATACTGTGCTACTACTGTGGTACAATAACTACTGTAATTCTTAGGGGTTTGATAATGTATCTCGGCTAGGCCTAGAGTAGAAGAAGAATAGGATCTGGGAGTTAAATGGCACCCTATTCCCTATATAGTGCACTACTTTTGACCAGGGCCCATAGGACTCTGGACAGAGGTAGTGCACTTAATTACACAGTAGGGAATATGGTGCCATTTGGGACAACCAGGGTCCTGTTCATTGTGCAATGATAACAATAATATCACTGATAGTCCTACTGAACTACTGCTATTGCTACCAATAACAGCTAAATAATCCTCCTCACGCTAATCACTTCATTAGTAAGAGCTAGCCAAACCCATTTTTTTATCACTTAATGGAAATGGTCACTGACCTGAATATCCCTAATTAGATATCTGACTTTCAAATCCTGAATATGATCAAACCATTCAAGTATGCTTGTTTAATAAAAATAAAAAAAGGCAGGCAGTTATTAGTCTCGAGTGTGATTTGACTGCGGCTCAGTCATCCCTGTCCTGTTCTGTCATTAATCCATTCATTTGTTGACATGAAAACATATATTTGAGGCTGATTTAAATGTGTTCCCATGGGATCATAGTGGAGTTGGGTGTTCTAATTTAGTTCAAATCCCATATGGTGGAGACTGGCAGACTCACAGGCAGCCTATGAGGCTATTCTGAACTGCTAGTTTTTTTTCTCCCTTTCTAGCATTTAAATCCCCCTTTTATGTTGTAGCCTACTGTATCTAGGCTCTTAGTAGTTGTGGTTAGGAACCAAAACATGACTTGTCTCTCTGCATCCCAAAATGCACCCTATTCCCTGTGTAGTCCACTACCGTTGACCAGAGAACTATGGGCCCTAGTCAAAAGCAGTGCACTACATAGGGAATGGGGTGCCATTCGGGACTTAACATCTGTTTAATTAATGACACCATGCTGTTTAATTGATGACACCATGACCCCATGACTATCAGGAATCAAGGTAAGACCCAAGTGCAGACTGTGTAAAGTAACAATGTTTATTGTAACAGGGGCAGGCAAACGACAGGTCAAGGCAGGCAAGGGGCGATAATCCAGAGCAGAGGCCAAGGTACAGGACGGCAGGCAGGCTTAGGTCAGGCAGAGGTTGGTAATCCAGAGGCGGAGCAAAGGTACAGGACAGCAGGCAGGTTCAGGGTCAGAGACAGGCAGTGGTCAGGCGAGCGGGTACAGGGTCAGGACAGGCAAAGGTCAAAAACCAGGAGGACAAGAAAAAGCGAGACTAGGGAAAAACAGGAGCTAAGACAAAACGCTGGTAGGCTTGAACAAACAAGACAAACTGGCATCAGACAGAAAGCACAGGTATAAATACACAGGCGATAATGGCGAAGATGGGTAACACCAGGAGGGGGGTGGAGACAAGCACAAGGACAGGTGAAACAGATCAGGGCGTGACAATGACACCCAGAATGTAATGGGTCATTGATGATTTTACTACATAATCATGGCCCTACTAGCTGAACGATTGTCAGTTGTCTTTGCTAGATATAGTCCATATAGGGCTATACATCAAATAACGATCAGAAGAACGTTGTGTGTATAACCTCCTGTCGCCATTGGGGATCTCCCATTAATATGCAATGACAACCTTGTATATCCATCAGGTCCGGCCCCAGCAGATTGTTGACTTAAGCACTTTTTGAAACTACAAAAGGACATTTTGTGAGGGCTTGAGCACTTTTTCAAATGAAGTCTCCTACACATATTGGACACTTTGTAAATTTGCGGAGATGGCAGACAATTACTCCCAGTTCCAGCAGCAGGTTCTTCTTGCTTTGAGAAACAAGTGTACTGTAGGAGGTGAGTGTAATCACAGTTTAGTACTGTAGTGCTGTCTCTCTCTGTGTGTCTAAAGCCAGCATTATTATCCCACTACTTCTGTTTATTTATTTAGTTTATTCTTTATTATATTCCTCAGGCCAGGACCTTATTGCACACCTTGGGTGTATCCCAAAAGGGCCCACAGGGTTCTGGTCAAAAGTAGTGCACTATATAGGAAACGGGGTGCTATTTGAGGTTCAGCCCTTTTCTCTCTCTGCCCAACTCCCAGTGGTTTCAAAATGTTGTTGGCTGTGGCACTTGTGTAACATTACAGGCTTCCTGGCTGCCACATTGTGGCCTTGACACTTTGATAGCAGGCAGGGCTGTTGATAAGGCAGTGCTTGTCTAAGTGCTGAGCAGCACCTCTAGAGTCTAAGGTGCGTAGACGGACACCATTCATTTCAAGGTGAGCGAGGTGCTCTGCTGCTGCCACGTCGCCACGTTAAGGTCACACTGAATGAATGAATGCTGAGTGATGGAGGACATGGAGCTACTATAGCCGCCATAAGTCCTGACCCTTCTGTTTAGCTTGCCACCAATCGATGCAGTCACACATTACCTCTGAGTCCCAAATGGCCCCTTACTTCCTATATAGTGTACTACTTTTAACCTATGGGACCTGGTCAAAAGTAGTACACTATATAGAGAAAAGGGGGCCATTTGGGACTCAAGACAGTTCATTTTCAAGCGAGCTTGCAGCGGCAATAGGGCTTTGTCTCTCAAACAAGGCTGTGTTAAGGCAATGGGAATCCATTTTCATGTCCCTATCCCTCCCAACCAACCTGATTTGATATGGGCCAGAGCAGAACCGAAGTCACCTAAGTTAGGGTATCAACCACAGGGTTATTCTCTTGAAGTAGGCCTGCCTCAGTGATGTGATTTGTATTCCATGTCCACAAACAATCAATTACCTAGGGCATTTTCACACAGTTCTGAGCTATAGTTCGAATAAGCGTTTGATTATTTGTTACATTTTATTTTTTCTATTTGGTCCGGTTGGTTTCACATTGTCAAATGTCAAACAAACTAAAATGCCTATTGTCACATGCAGTGAAATGTGTTGTTTCACAGGGTCAGCCATAGTAGTACGCCGCCAAATTATTGCTCAAGGGCACATAAACAGATTTTTCACCTTGTCGGCTTGGGTATTCGATCTTGTGGCCTTTCTGTTACTGGTCCAACGCTCTAACCACTAGGTGGTTAGAGAACAATGCTCATGTTAAAGTCATCTATGATTATCAAGAAGCAGAACTTTAATACTTTTGCTTTGGTCTTCCAACATGTGCGAGGTAACGGCACAATAGCAGTTCTAACGGCGACGTTAATAGGCTATATTCAGTAGCCTATATATCCCCGGTTCAGCCACACTGCATACACTACTGATCCTACAGACATCTGCAGCTTATATTACATTTTTGTATTTATTATTATTTAGTTTAATAAATGTATTTCTTTTTATGTCTAAGTAATCCGTGGTCTACCTTTGTTGTTGTGAACTATGAGCGTGGTCGTGACACTATGTAACACCTGCCGCCTATAGGGTTACCTAAAATGGCACAACTACCAGACTACGGCAGTTCCTGTTTACTGTGAGGGAACACCTCAACCATAGGAAGACCGGTTCGTGACAGGCCACCTATTGAGTTGGATCATTACTTCTGAGCATTAGAATGGATCAGTTAACACTTAAGTTAAAAATATTGAATTTTATTACAAGTTTGTATTAAAACCACTGGCACTTTCTGTTAGCCAGTTCCAACAGTCATCAATCAATACCATCCGGCTATGTATTAGTCTCTCTAGACCGACGGGTTGCCTCCCACAATGTACCAATGTTCCGGCTTATACGTCTGTATGCAAACAATGTCAGTTTGGCATAGAGGAAATGGCGGAGTTGGGATATCCAGCGTTCCTAGGTCACTGCCTTATCTGCTTTTGCCCTAGCACAGTCTTTTCCCAACTCGAGTCCTCAAGGACCCCCAACAGTACACATTTTTATTGTAGCCCCAGACAAGCACACCTGATTTTACTTGTCAACTAATCATCAAGTCCTTGAGTTGAATGAGGTGTGTTTGCCCAGGGCGACCATGAAAATGTGTACGGTTGGGATGTACTTAAGGAACGGAGTAGGGAAACACTGCCTGTGCACAATGAGGTAGTTCTATTAACCTGAGCCGCGATGCACTGGTCTGTGGTCCGTGATGTGAACGGTCAAAGTGGTGAGGGAGGAGCGCTCTTCTCAGATCTAACAGTAACTTGCCCCTGCTCTGTTATGTTGTCAACAAGGCAACATTGTGTGTAGTCCAGAAACACATGTCTTTACCATAAAGTATACATGTATGTTAACATTTTTTAACTAGTTTTCATTGGGATGCAGATAAAGCATTTTTATCAAAAGGAATCACTTTTGCTTGTGAAAAAACAGAATCCTACTCATTACTCCACATGCTTAATCTAGCCTAGGCTACTTCACTTTTGTTTTGAGCTGAGGCAGGAGGCACTTCCAAAACAAATGCAATCACTTTTCACCCGGTCAAACTAACATGGGCCAGGTAATCTAATCCCCTCAGTTACTGCCAGCATGTTAAACCCCACCAAGCCAAATTTGTGATTTGTTACGAGAGTTGTCTGTCTGAAGAGGACCCTCTCCGGGAATTTAGAGTTTGATGAAGTTACCAATAGTCTTTCATTATTCCCAAACCCCAAACCTAGTCACTGCTGTTGGCTTGGTCTGGGTTTCCGATACTACCCGTATGGTGGCTTGCGCTCTATTCAATCAATACTTGAAATAGCTTGGAGTACAAAGTAATAAGTTACTTTACATATCATAACAAATACCTTAGCGAAGGCATGATCACACCGAGCATGGGGGAGCAGGTGGAGTGGCGCTTGGGGCAAGATTTACAAAAACAACAATAGCCGACAACCCTGAATGCAGGGCAAACTACACTGAGCAACTCAATATTAGGAAGGTGTTCTTAATGTTTTGTACACAGTGTATGTTGGAACGGCCACCACTTTGAGCTAGCTCCAACCAGAACTCCGCAGCTCAGACATTTGTAGTTTGGACCGACAGCTTGTTTCTTGGACGCAAGCACCACGGCAACTTTCCTACTCCCGGCGCAGGTCGTAAGAGGTGATCGACCACACACACAGGTGGACTACAGGTTATAAAGAGGCAGAGTGTGTGAAATGCAAGGAGAGAAACAGTAGTTAAGTAGGATGCTCCAATCACAGGAGGAGGGTGGTTAAAATGTTCACACAATTTAATCCAGTTGGTTGGAGTGGAGGCTCAGTAGTTGGCGTTTCGAGTCCTGTAGGATTGTTATGGTTGGAAGGGAGGTTTCTGGTTTCTGGAAGGGAGATACAAGCACATAAATTAGGACGCATGCATGATGATGTAGTGACAAATTACAAATATGTAGGGAGAGTTCCAGAACTGAACAAAACGTTAATAGCGTACCCAAAGTGGGAATGAGGAGGATCCTAACTTAGTACTTAGATTCTGGATGACAGGAAAACTTGGCATGCCTTAAACAGTCTTGTCCGTAGTAATATTTTCAGGGGTAAATTGAACTTTTCTGAAAAAGGAGGCGCTACCCAGGCAACATTCAGCCATTTTGCTGCCACAACAGCCCTTCCTTCCATGGTAGACCATCCTCACCTGGCTGATAGTGGACCGTTTCAGCAGGATCTAAACGACAGGAGGTCTGCTGGATCACCGAGAGGAGCTGCTGGAGTTAACCACACACAGCAATGGCATTGGTCAGGTGGCCCACTCCCTTCTCATAGTCTCCCGACGATTGGAAAACAAAATGTATTATTTGAAAGGCACACTGTCAGGTCAGGATTAGATGAACCCTAAACTAATATAGAACATAATTTATTCCAAAAATAACTTCTGTAAACTTCCTCTCAGTCAACAGCCCCCTTACAGTCTCTGGAACGGTCCCCTGAGGCAGCATAATCATTCACTGTTGTAAGTCATCCGACCAAGATAACATTTCATTTAGAAAGTAATATCAGTGCCTCAAGAAGAATGTGAAGCCCCTAGTAGATAACTGATGTGGTCAGAAGCAAAGGTGATTGTAACTGTAACCCACCTGGAAGCCAAAGCCAGCCCGGGCCTGGGTGAAGCTCTTGATTCACCTAACTAGACCAAGAGGTTATGCGGTGGGGTCCAGCTGAGGCCACTATAAACTCGTCGAGTTTCAGAGTTTCATTTCGTAACATTCAGCTTACACTGTTGGTCATGCTGGTCTGTATTTAAATTGCAACCATTTCAACGTGTAGCCACCGCTCCACGCTTTCTGGTCTGGTAGAGTCTAACCATGTGATGTCCGGCTCAACACCGTCCGCCTGCTTGGTCTTGTAGTTTTAGACCATTTGTGACGTATTCAGCTCGTGCTGCACATATACTGGTCTAGTAGTTATAAACCATTTTACACGCCAGTAGCAACCTAGCAATGTACTGGTCTAATGTCAATTTCGTTAGCAGTCCTTTTATGCACTCGCCTTGGAGGGTAGTTCCATCACATTGACACAATATCTGCACTCACGTGGGCGTGGTTACTAACTTGGAAAAAGTTTATATAAAAATAATTACCTAATTTAGAAGGCTAAAATCCCATTTCATCTTCTCACAAATAGTTTCATATTTAATCATATAAGTTTCACAACATTTAGATGTAAATCTAATAACTGGGATGCATACATTTGTAGAGCTACAGTTATTTAGTTATACCATCCTTAATGATATCATAAAACAACAACTGATTTGACATGAGTATTGTTTGGATCCCCACCAACCATTTCCCACATGATTTATGTTAGAAATATTGTTTCAATCTTTTGATGTTAAAGTACTGCAAAGTCTCTCTGTTGTAACACAGACATTTCAGTCTCAATACTGCAAAGGCAAGAGAGAGAGAAAGTTTACGACCGGTCGTTAAGTCATACAACCGGCCCAACTCCCCCCACCCCCCTTCCTCTCTGGTGGGAGAGAGAGGGTGGGGGGCTCTCTTGGATCCTCACTTAGGAGGAAAAGTCATGACACCACATATTTTTGTATATAGTGTATGATTTGTACTGTAAATCTATATGTACATGTAGCACTGTAGTAGTAGTAGTACTAATACCAAACATGTTGTGAAATGTTTGCCCTTTGATTGTATATGTTTTTAGCAATTCATTAAATTAAATACAGTAGGATACATGTATCAGCTGTTATAGATGATGATGCATGATGATGCTGTCCTACAAGTGCCCCAGTAAAGTTGCCACCGCCACTTCTCCAGCCACATCTGGAACACCAAGGCAGACAGACACAGGCTAGCAGAAAGACGGATATACACACACGCAAAATAGACATTTTCAAAACAAATGTTGCTATTCATAGGTTGCACTGGGTCACGTCATGCCATTGGTGGAGTAAATTTTTGCTCCGGGTGGGTGGAGATTTCACTTAAGGACAAATAGAATGGTGCCGCCCTCTGCCGGCGGCACCATAGTGGTCCCCAAAAGTCGTGATAGATGGATGCTAACGACTGTTCCATCTAAATAACACTATAGTGACCTAGAAATATGATGACATTGATAAAGTAGGCGAATGTTTAGTAGGAATCAACTTTGCCATCATTATCATGTCATTATCATGTCATGTCATTTCAGTGCGTCATTCAGATATAGCTTGCTAACTAATTGGTTGTGCTAGAAATTATATAATCATGCTAGCTGATTGTTTCAATGGACCTTCCAAATGTGAAATTACAAGACAAAAAGGACACTTACCTAAGCTGTTCCTCTATGTCCTCTTGGCTATGAAGGTAAGGTAGCATATGCTACATTTTCAGCATTAATAAAACTTATTTCTCATCATGTGCAACCGGATTATTTATTTCAAAAAGACTGAACGACCAGCCGGCTTGGGTATCAACCCTAGATTTGTGTCAGGACTATATCTTGTGGAGGGATGAAATAGTATGAATAAATTAATAAAAATAAAGTTTTTAATGAAAATATGTAATACATTTTTTGAATATGTTGGTAAACCCTTTAATAAAAGTGATAATGCCCTCGACTTCGTCCCGGGTCTAACAACACCCGTGCCAATATATCCTCCAAACACCGGTTTCTTGGGCATGCCGCAGTAAAAGTATTGTAGGGAATACTCAGTAGGGTCTGTAGAATGTATATATGGTGTCATTTCAAGGGGCTCTGAACAATACGGAGTGTTGCTTGCCTTTTACTCCACCCATTCCATTGATCGGCCACAATGTGAATCACTGTATATGGAATACATAATCATCACGTGTGCTTACTGAGCTACTGAAAACCAGCTAACCAAACATTGCAGGGCATGCGCACTGAATTTAAAGGGCAACTACACTCAAAATCAAAGTTTCTTATTTTTTCCCAGACCTTAAAAGTCATCCCCTGATGTGGTTTAAGCATTATTGTGAACACAGAAAATCATTTTTAAATTTTTTTATTTAAAATTAAAGTGAAAAAACTGGGAAAACCAGAATTTGGGGGGGAAAATCCAAAAACCTGGATTAAAAAACCCTACAGTACCAATGTTTTTTGCTATCCTGGCATTGCAATGTTCTACCGAGATGCATGACAGTGTTATAAATGCGTTGTGAAGCCTCAATTTAATATGATTTATACGGTCTTTATTAAGCAGTGCTTATGCCACCCTTTATAAAGCACAGGTTTATGTCATATTTGACATAGGTTTATGAGCCCTTTATAAAGCATTACATAGTTATAGATTTGTAACACATTTATGTCGTGTTTATGAAGGCATTATGAAAGCCTTTACAAGCTGCACTTCATTTAAAGCGGGACTAAAAATATCACTTTCACTTTTTTTGATCATATCACCATATTGCCTTTTAACTTGGATGCCTCCATTGCTGTGCTAATATTCCATGATTAAAGCTAAGTTATCGGTTCATTTCCAAGAAGGGTGTTTTAGCTGTACCCCAAGCATCTTCAGTGAATCGTCAGGTTGAAGTAGAGATGTTCTCTCCCCCCAGGTTCAGAAATACCCCACATCTTCTCCTGCATTATGGTTAAACCGAAAATGCAATTATGTTTATCAAATTACCAAATCAATCTTAATTTTGAGGTTGATAATGGACTTGAAGGCATAATTTGGTCGTTTGAAGTTTGTTACTTTGGCATGGTACAAAAACGTCTCATTTCACCCCTCTCCAAACCTTATCTTTGCTTACAGATTTCTGTTACTCACTCTTCCTAAGGGCTCTTTTTTAGTTTTGATAAGTTTTGTTTCCTCCATATAGCTATATCTTCACATTTAAGTTTTATTTCACTGAGGACCATATGCCATGTTTGGCAGGTGTGATGAACAAATTGATTCAAATTGCATATGAATTTATGATCTGTATTAATTAAAAATGCTAATTTAAAATAACTTTAATATATTACTAGCTCAAGACACGGCGTTGAAACAATCTAAGTATATCAGAGTGTAAAACATTATTTTCCATCTGAATAGTTGAGGAGATGAAAGCCAGACTGCCGGTGTCATAGACATGATGGATGTGTCATCTGGTTTATTTGACGAGTTAATTGAAATCTGTGCTCTGTCCTCTGCTAGATTAAGTGCTGAAAATGAATGGCTACTATCTACTGAAAATGAATGGCTACTGTCTAGAGACAGAACAAATTCACACTCACTTAACTGGAAACGCAATCATCAGAGTAGAAAGGAAATTGTTCCATTAAAAAAAAGAAAGCATAATCGCAATACTGTCATGTGCTCCATTTGAGTGAATTTGATCCCATGTGGAAGCAATCTTTTAAGAAGCACAACAACCTATAATCTTCGGTTAACAAACTAAACATTCTGTGTGAAATAAGAATTATTTTGATTTCTCCTGTTTTTCCTGATGGCCACACCCAATGAATGCAGTGAATATAAATGTAAATATGAATGTGCCTGTTCGCAATGGACTTTTGAGCAAGGAAGGATGCAGGATAAGACAGACAGTGTTGTAGTACTCGAAACCGGTCCAGGTCTCTAGTCTGGTCTGGAGACTGTCTCGGTGTCGGATACATTTGTACTCATCTTAACCTGGTCTCTGAAAGTGAGGACTGTAATTTCTTCCCGAGACCAGCGGAGTAAAAAAACTCATTATCAGCTTCCATTCAGTTGGCGCATAAAACCGCTTCGCCAGGCCAAATATATACACTCCTTTCTTGAAACATGATTGAATACAGTAGCTTAACAGCCTTTATATCTATTAGAGACATGTTTGTGCAGTGGCGAACCCATAGGCCGTCTGTGTGTGACAGGTTTGTGATTCTGAAAGGACAGCAACCATAATACCAGCGCACTCATGTAGGAGAGTGCACTTTTTGTAAAACACAAAGCGCCAGAGAGGTGTAGTGGAGGCTATACAGGTATAAACTGTAGACACCCTTTTTCCCTTTTTTTTTGTGGGCATCGCTACTGATGCGTGTCAAAGTAGTGTACTGGAGGTATACGATTTATCAAGTACGTAGTACAATAGATAAATAATGCACAAAGTAGCCTACACAATTGCAAAGCACATGAAATATATTCACACGAGCGCAGCAGACAGCCTGATTTCAACGGAATATCTGCAGGCAGCAGGAGTGTGCAGCTGGTAGGGTTGGAAAGAAGTTACGCTATCTAAGGCAATAATGAGTATGCAAACCAGGTATTGAAAACGTTTAGTCCGAAGTATTGGTTAGTGGGTATTTGTGATGTGCAATTGTCATCATGCATTGTTTGCTTCAGGGGCGTAGACATGGATGGGCCTGGGTGGACAGAGCCCCACCCCCTGGGAAGCCTGGCCCTGACATCAGATCGATGGGGTTTATTCGTTGTTGTGGACTTAGACCAGCATGTGTGTATTTTTTCAACAACAAAAAAAGTGAAACTCTATAGCGAAACTTAGGAAAGCATAGGATTTTTCACACAGGGTGCATTTCCTTGCTGTGCGGGCCGTTTGGGAACTTTTTGGCAACATGTTTGTATACCCATTTCTCCAGGCACCGCTGCATAGGGCCAATAGAAAGACATTTGTGACCGACCGGCTCAAATCAGTCTTATCCCAGCTAGCACAGTGGATCTGGGCTGATTCCCGGCTGAGAGTCGGTGCACTCGGCTGAGAGTCGGTGCACTCGGCTGAGAGTCAGACTCGGCCGATGTCATGTGGCCCGAGTCTGGGCCGCCTTCGGCAGTATTACTTATTGCTAGGAGGCGGGGTTTGAGCTTGGGTCGATTCCGGTGTGAGTTATCTGGCCGAAATGTATTACCTGGGGCTCGGGACAATTGGGGCTACTCTCTGGCAGATGATTACACGGACTGCTTGATATAATTAACATTTCATTATTTATTTATTTTTTCATATTTTCCTCATTGTTTCTGTGATCCAAAAACACAATTAACATTACATGAAATTCTTTAAGAGTCCTGTGTCGTATTTTAGTATTTTGAAACTTTGTGCAAGGCAAATGATAAGCATTAAAAACTTTGGATGTACCTTCCCGAGTGGCGCAGCGGTCTAAGACACTGCATCGCAGTGCAACTGCGTTTCTACAGATGCTGGTTCGGGACCCGTGCCGACCGGAAGACCCATGAGGCGACACACAATTGGCTCAGCGTCGTCCGAGTTAGGGGAGGGTTTGGCTGGCCGGGATGTCCTTGTACCATCGCGCTGTAGACTCCTGTGGCGTGCTAGGCGCATGCACACTGACACGGTCACCAGGTGTATGGTGTTTCCTCTTAGACAAATTTTTTTTTTTGTGGATGGCTATAATTTGTATGCATAAAATGTATAATAGTAATATGTACAATTACTAAATCGGGTAATTTTGTATGCATTTATTTCAATTCGCCGCTTCTGGGGGGATTCTGGTAGACGGAAACGGTCCGATATACTTGGGCTGATTCTGGGCAGTCATTCATTTTGATTCCGGGCCGAGTCTGACACCTGATTCCGGGCCAATTCAATCAGTTCCGGCCCCCCGGAAGAGGGTGGAGCTGCTGTCAAGAAACACTCATATTGTTGCACTGTCCGCAACCTCAGAATTTATAGCTACCATTCGGAAGAGGGTATAAAGGAGCCTGGCTGATGTTCTTTTGTGGCTAGCAGTTGGCATGGACCAATTTATTGCATAAATTGCGACCTCTCCTGTATACAATAAGTGGTGGATTCTTAAATTCAGCAGGCAAAGCTGGGTCAGATGATAAAACATGGCAGTGTTTCTTGACAGCATCTCCCACTTTTAACGAGTTCAAAGTACAGTTGAAGTCGGTAGTTTACATACACCTAAGCCAAATACATTTTAACTCAGTTTTTCACAAATCCTGACATTTAATCCTAGTAAAAATTCCCTGTTTTAGGTCAGTTTGGATCACCAATTTATTTTACGATAGTGAAATGTCAGAATAATAGTAGAGAGAATGATTTATTTCAGCTTTTATTTCTTTCATCACATTCCCAGTGGGTCAGAGGTTTACATACACTCAATTAGTATTTGGTAGCATTGCCTTTAAATTGTGTAACTTGGGTCAAACATTTCGGGTAGCCTTCTACAAGCTTCCCACAATAAGTTGGGTGAATTTTGACCCGTTCCTCATGACAGAGCTGGTGTAACTGAATCAGGTTTGTAGGCCTTGCTCGCACACGCTTTTTCAGTTCAGCCCACACATTTTCTGATGCTTCAATATATCCACAAAATTTTCCATCCTCATCCTCTATTTTGTGAAGTCCACCAGTCCCTCCTGCAGCAAAGCACCCCCACAACATGATGCTGCCACCCCCATGCTTCACTGTTGGGATGGTGTTCTTCGGCTTGCAAGTCTCCCCCTTTTTCCTCCAAACATAACGATGGTCATTATGGCCAAACAGTTCTATTTTTGTTTCATCAGACCAGAGGACACGATCTTTGTCCCCATGTGCAGTTCCAAACCGTAGTCTGGTCTGGCGGTTTTGGAGCAGTGGCTTCTTCCTCGCTGAGCGGCCTTTCAGATTATGCCGATATCGGACTCGTTTTACTGTGGATATATATACTTTTGTACCTGTTTCCTCCAGCATCTTCACAAGGTCATTTGCTGTTGTTCTGGGATTGATTCGCACCAAAGTACGTTCATCTCTAGGAGACAGAACACGTCTCCTTCCTGAGCGGTATCACAACTGCGTGGTCCCATGGTGTTTATACTTGTGTACTATTGTTTGTACAGGTGAACGTGGTACCTTCAGGCATTTGGAAATTGCTCCCAAGGATGAACCAGACTTGTGGAGGTCTACAATTGTTTTTCTGAGGTCTTGGCTGATTTCTTTTGATTTTCCCATGATGTCAGGCAAAGAGGGACTGAGTTTGAAGATAGGCCTTGAAATACATCCACAGGTACACCTCCAATTGACTCAAATTATGTAAATTAGTCTATCAGAACCTTCTAAAGCGATGATGGAATTTTCTGGAATTTTCCAAGCTCAACGTAGTCAACATAGTGTATGTAAGCTTCTGACCCACTGGAATTGTGATACTGTGAAATAATCTGTCTGTAAACAATTGTTGGAAAATGTACTTGTGTCATGCACAAAGTAAATGTCCTAACCGACTTGCCAAAACTATAGTTTGTTAACAAGAAATGTGTGCAGTGGTTGAAAAACAAGTTTTAAGTGTATGTAAACTTCCGACTTCAACTGTATATGTGTTTGTAAACCTTACAAAGTGTTCTTTAGCTCTAGTGAGTCTTTTGTAGCAGTTCCTCTCATGTTTTCCCCAATGCCAAATTAAGCGCTTCATCCACACATTGTCGAGAATCGCCTCTTCTTAGAAGCCTATTGCACATCTCCGCTGCTTTTTCTCGATAGTCCTCTGTGGAGTGGCATATACGGCGCAGTCTGAAAAACTGGCTATGTGGAAGTCCTCTTTTTAATGGCTCAGGGTGGAAGCTGTCCCCCTGTAATAGAGTATTTCTGTCCGTTTCTTTTCTATATAGAGTTGTAAACAGGGTTCCATTTGATTTCTCAATCCCTACATCGAGGTAATGAACACGTTTAGTGTCACATTCAATAGTGAATTTGAGATTGGGGTCAATGTCATTGAGTAATGCCATAAAGTCTGACAGCTCTTTTCCCGTTCCTCCCCTTATGCAAACATTTTCGTCAATATAACGATACCACTTCAGGACTTTATTCAAAAATGAATTGTAGTTTTCATTATTAACAAAACGTTCTTCCAAAAGACCCACATAAAGGTTAGCGTAGTTCAGAGCGAATGTGGAGCCCATCGATGTTCCATTCGTTTGGAGATCAAACCTGAAATAGTTGTACGTCAAAACATATTCAGCCAGCTCTAGAATAGAATTTGTTCGTGGGTATTCGTTAGTTTCTCTGTCATTCCCCCCCCCCCCTATTGGGGAATGCTGGCATATAGACTCTCGACATCTAATGTGACCAAAATACAGTATTCTGTTAAACCCGTTATTGGTGAGATCTTGTTTATGAAGTCTATAGTCTTTCATATATGATGGCAATGCTTGCACATGAGTTTTAATATATGAGTCTGCGAAGTTCGACAATGGCTCTCGCATTGAGCCTATTCCAGCAACCACTGGTCTGCCTGGACAATTGCCTTGTGTTTTTAGGTTTGTGTAATTTCAGCAAAATGTACAGTCATGGACGTATGGCACATTTTCAGCAAAGGTATTCATATTCACGTTTTGAGATACGGTTATTTAATAGGACTTGCTCCAGATTAGAGCATATATCCCTTTGGAACACCTGTGTGGGATCAACACTCAGTTTTCTATTGAAACGTTCATTACTGAGTTGTCTTTGAATCTCTTCTTTGTTTTTTTCATAGTCTAAAAGGACCACAGCACCCCCCCTTGTCTGCAGGTTTAATAACCAAAGATGAATCTTTCATTAGTTCTTTAAGTGACTGTTCTTCTGTTCTGGTGAGGTTCTTCTGAATGTGGTTTGTTTTTCTCGTATATACTGACATGGCTTCTTGTTCGACTAACCTACAATAGGTATTAATCGAGGAGTTGTTAACCATGGGACATAATTTGTTTTTGGGCTTAAAATGGGTACCAGTTCTTTGTTGAGTTTCTAGGCCCGAAACAGTGTTTTCAGAAAACACGTGCTTAAGTTTAATCTTACGAATGTAGATCTGTTTAAATTATTTCGCATCAAATGGTTTGTCTGTACATGTAGGTACAAAAGAGCGGCCCTTAGATAAGACTGAGACTTGCGCGGCAAGTCTGTCTTCCTCATCCATTCTTCATCCATAAAATGAAATGGGCGCAGAACAAACCCCTCTTCACATTGTTTAAGATAATTTCAAAATAATATTTCAATTTTATCAGTAAGTTTAAAAACAAAAAAGCAATACGTACCATATAATCTTTTGACAAATTGAAAATGTATTTCGAATTTGTAATACCCCTGTCAGTTAGGTTTATGTACTCTTGTTTGTATATTTCTTTTTTGTTTTGATCATCATCATCATCATCATAATAATACTAATAATAATAATCCAAATAAAAAATGTAAAAAACAGTCAGACATCCAAGCTAACTTGCTAGCTACTTCCAGACACAACTGAGAGCTGGATAGGCTGTTATGTTATCCAGAGTGTTGGTGACTGCAACTGTGCTGTCAGATTGTCTGTTCGTAAATTAAGAGTGTTTTGCTCTCGGAGTGTTCAAGCGCACACTGGACGAGGAGTAGGGTTGATCTGAGTGTTCTGACCTCACAACGGCATTCAAGCACCCAAGCTAACTGGCTAGCATTGGCTAGCTTGCTAGCTACTTCCAGACACATTATGAGGGCACACCCCAGTCTGACCATTTTACTCGCCCTAGAAGAGCTGGTTAGGCTGTTTTCATGTTATCCGGAGCATTGGTGACTAACTGTGCTGCTGGCAACAATTTAATCACGCTTTTTTGCCGACATTTACTGACACCAGACATATTCAACGGGTGTTGAGCATTCATAAATTCATCAGTTATTCTGCCCTTTGTCACACTCAGATGAGTCTTTTGTTATGACAACAATGAACCATAATCCCAACTCATGGCGTTACTAGCCGATATGAATCTGCATGTAGCTAACCAACCAGGTTCAATGTTAGCTAGCTAACATTAGGCTATAACTAGTCAAGCAAATGGGTCTGAGATATATGAATAATAAGATCATACAAATAACGTTAGCTAGATAACACTACACTTTAATTTGAAATAAAACCACTTTCTGTCAATTAGAAACATGTAATATCTGAAAATGTAGCTAGGTAGACTATCTTACCTGAAATCGGAATAGATAGCCAGAACGAATTTACCAGCTAGTACGTTTATCAAAAGTTGCTGCAGTGACATTCTATTGAAATGGATACTTGCATAGTAGAGTCTTTTGTTAAGAACAATGAACCATAATCCCAAGTCATGATGCTAGCTCGAGTATCTTACCCGTACACATCATTGATGGATGCGTCTCCTGTCGGATGCCATGGTTGCCCTTAGTTTGAAGATGTAATCCAGAGACAGCTGTTTTCTCCATCTCTTTAGCTATCAAACTATCATAATTCCACTGATTTTCAAAACTCGGTCCTCCAGAAAGTGGAGAACATACACGTAACGTTAGCTATCTAACAGTACAATTTAACTTGACATTAGACTTATGCAGGTTTATTACACAATTATAAAAATAAATAAAAAAGCTGCGTTGGAGAGGATTACATACTGACCAGCTCAAATAGACTGAAGCGTGCTATATGGCAGACCAATCCAAACTAATCTCTCAGTATGTCCAGCCCACTCATTATCTCAGTCAATCATGGCTAGCAGGAAGGTTGAAGTCTTTTTCTGTGGCTTAAACAACTAGGCTCGTGATTTAACAATTGTATTCGTATTTACAGATGGCATACAAGTTTGTTATTAAGGCACATGTTCGAGAAGGGATTACTGCCAAATAAAACGTTTACGTTCAAACGGCTATCCTGTGAAGTAGTGACCCACGGCATACGCCTAGTTTCCTGAAACGGGTGACTTTTGTAAGTGTGGACTTGGTAGACTGTATTTTCTTTAGGTTAGGTTTTACATTGTGTTTGCTCCCGTGTGCTGGTAAGGGCACAGATAACAGACAGGTAGGATTCCAGTTGAGGTGGTTTAATAACGCTGAAGATGCACAAGCACGGAACAGCACCGCACAGTGTGTGTAGTGTGGATTGGCTAAGGCAGTTCGTGGTCTGGCAACTTGCTTCAACCAAACTGTGTGTGTGCGTGTGTGGTCTGCAAGTAAATAAATAAACATACAACAGTGAATGACAGAGTACAATCTCCAATTCACATCTCTTATAAACAAAATGCTTGGCTATAACATGACTATGATGACTTAATGCTATACAGGACCATACAGCCAATACAACTTGACTGTGACTGCTCTCATTTTAGAACAAAGGGGTGCCGCTGCATGTGCACTACAAAGCATAGCACCATCATCTTCAGTACAGGGCTACAACTGCACAATGAACTTGAATATCTCTAAACAGTGAAATACAATGTAATACCCATATAATGATGTACCATACACCTATACAATTACAGGGTATATAAACAATGCACGGAGGGATATTATCCTTTACAAATGCAGGGTTGAATGTTAGAAATTATATGACAACCAAAACAGAGCTAGCCAGCTCACAATAGGTAGCTCACAGTAGAAACTACTAATTAGCATAACCATAAATATGACATTATCGGCACAGAGTGCATCTTCAGACATAAACACCTGAAAGATATGAAATATGTACTTGCATGTCAACAAGGACACGCACTGGCCTTGGCTAACACAATGAAAGCTAACTGGTGGGAAAACACAAGGATGGTTGGAACTTTCTCTCACTTGACATCTCTTGAGCTGATCATTTTCTCTGAGCTGGATATCACCCAGCATGCTCTGCTCTTTACAGGTGGGCGGAGCTACAACACTGATATGATGAACTAACAGAGATATGATTAACTACAAATAATGCAGACTTTTGTACAACAGTAGTGACACACAGCATGATGTTAAAGGATAAGCAGTCCGTCAACTCTGACATAATAAGCCAGTAGGTTCCAATCATAAGAATACAAAAACAAAACCATTAAGCATTTCCGAATGGAAATGTACAACTATTCCCATTCCAAAAAACATTTTACGTTTAATCACACAAAGTAAACGGTGACCTAAAGTGCAAATTGGAACTGACAGCAGTTTAACTACTTTTCAGATTTGAAACAGGCAATCATAATATCAGTCAAAAATATCAAATTCCCAGTTTATGCTACAAAACAAACTTTATAAGAGGTTTAAAAAAATAGGTTATATTTGACTCAACGTTCCATGATATACACTAAGGCATTGTTGGCAGAATAGCTGATTTGTAGTTCAATGCATGATTAATATAATTCACCAATACATTTCTTGGTAGTTAAAAGTTATTGCTATCAGGTTGTAAATCACAGCTGGATATTCTGGACAAA
This sequence comes from Salvelinus alpinus, assembly GCF_045679555.1. Taxonomy (NCBI): domain Eukaryota; kingdom Metazoa; phylum Chordata; class Actinopteri; order Salmoniformes; family Salmonidae; genus Salvelinus; species Salvelinus alpinus. Next base: position 64,999,141 of record NC_092090.1, read on the forward strand.
AATGGACAAATGTAACTAAGGCTGGGAATGTCAATACAATCAAACTAGCAAGGGTAATGATCACAAGTCAGTCATAACGTGGTTATTAGGCTTGCATATCTATTTATATAGCAAGCTAAAAACATGTAGCCTAACGTTAGCTGATAACTAGCTAGCTGCTAGGAGGATGTCATGTCATGCCATTGGAGGAATGGGTGAGTGACTGACTTTTACCCCTCATCGTTTTTTTGGTGGCGATACACAGCTAGAGATGGTTAGCTAGCAAGAACTTAAATGACTGTTATCCAATTAGCATATCTCTTGCATTCGCAAAAAAGAAATCTAACGCACAACACCCGCTGAATATGACTGGTGTCGGTAAACATAGACAGAAAATGTAATGGTTAGTCAAGAACGCTCTAGATAACATCTAAACAGCTTAACCAGCTCTGCTACGGTGAATAAATGGTCAGAGTGAAGTGTTCTCTTATTTGTGTCTGGAAGGTTCTAGCTAGCGTTGCAAGCCAATTTTAGCCAGTTAGCTTGGGGGCTTGGTTGGGACAAGCATGCTTCGGCAGGCAAGCTGCAGAAGGACTAGGAGGCTACAATTCCCCATCATTTATCAGTGCAATTTTGACGGCCAACTAGCTGAAAAGTTTGAGAGGGTTTGTCTAATGTTCCTTCTTCAGATTTTAGCTCATCTTGCTCTGGCTAGCATTAGTTGTTGATCTTGTTGTTCTTGATATGTGCATAACTGAGGGAGAGAGAGCCTACCGTTTCATAGTTGTTTGATCAATAAGGCTGTAAAGTTCCCAAATGTAAGAGGACTCCCGTGGTGTTTACATATTTGCAGAAATCCATTCAGGTGTATTTTGTGGCTGTTGGTGAATGCGTTCTAATGATCTAAAGTCGTTCAAAGTGAATGATGGCAGGCCCGTGTGGTAAATGGCTTGTTTATATAAAGGTCTACTGTAGCTCTGATTTGGCTATGGCGCACCGGTCTGTGTAGACTCCGGTCCTGGACAAGACAGATGATAATTTGAAACTTCTTGTTGAAAGTTAATCTTGAAAAGGGAGAAGCTAACAAATTAGCAACAACATCCTCTTTGATAACACCTGCTGCAGCTGCTGCAAACTAGCCTACAACAAAAGCTAGCTAGCTAGACCATCGGCAAACTACTGCTCACTATTGCGCAGTGACCTGTTGGCCTTCAAGAAGGCATACGTTTTTGTAAAAACGGTCCCACCCATTAACTGAAAATGTTATTGGTTGATTCCACTTTCACTCCCAAATTTTGCCTTGATACAGTTTAATGACAGATGCCTCTATCTAGCTTCTGATGGCCTAGCCAATTGCTGACTTAGCTAGCTAGATTTATCTCCCCAGAGACCAGCATATTTTTTTCTCTTCAGTGTTAACCATTTCCTTTCCAACAAAAACTGAAGAGATTAAATCAGAACATCATTGAAAATAGTAACATAATTATCATTATTATATTCTTAAATTATTATAATCATTATTTTATAAATCCTTAGCCCTTCTCTGAATACGTAGAATGCCCATTCCCCCAGCATGCATTTTTTTGCTATTTTGAATGTCTAAAGAATCCATATGTTGTTCTGAAATATGAACACAGAAATACTTTACATTTTGAACTCTTATTATGGTGGTGATTTGACTAAATTAAAATCATGGTCTTGAATTGGACACGTATTTTTCTGATCTTGGTCAAGACTCAGTCTTGGCCCCGTTGTCCACCTCTCGATCTCGGTGTTGACTTGGTTTAGCCCCCCACCTCACACCCCGCTGGTCTTGACTCTGACTCGATTTTCTCCGGTCTTGGTCTTGAATCGGTCTCGCTTTAGGTGGTCTCAATCACAACACTGAAGACAGCATGGCTGATAAAAGTGATAGTATATGATTTAGCAATTTTGAATCACTTCACTATTTCGGATGTTTTTTTTTTTTTTTACCTTGAGTGAGTCTGAAGTCAATTTTAGCTCTGAAGTGGCCTCTGAGGACCAGGTTCTAGGAGCCTCTGGCAAATGTATGAAACATTCCATTAGGAGAGAAGACTGAGGAACCCGACAGCGTAGAACTCCCTCCGATAGGGAGAGTGTAGTAGGAACCCATTACACACGTCAGTCTCACTGCTGAAATCCATTATATGATCACAGAGATCAATCGAAAAGGTTACTTTTTTTTATGTCTGAATTTGAAACAGGCCCAGAGTGATGGATGTTTTTAGCCCTCGGTTTCAAGGAACCTGCTTGAAATTCCCTCATGCTGTCAGTCATGCTGTCTCTTGGGTTGATAAGTCAATACTGCTCCCAGAAACGACCATGCTCCACATCAGGAAGGGGGTCTGGGTGGGGGCTGATGGTTGGAGGTTGGCTAAGAGGAATGAGAACTACTCTTAGCCCAGCCAGTAACTGGGGCTGGTTTAATCAGGGATGTGTCCTAAATGGCAACCTATTTCCTTTATAGTGCACTGCTTTTTACCAGGGCCCATAGGGCTCTCTTCAAAAGTAATGCACTATAAAGGGAATAGGGTGCAATTTGAGAAACACCCCAAGTGGCCTGGCTAGACAATGGTGCTGCTGCTCTAAAGGCGTTTGGTCCTACCTCAATATGGTCCATCATAGAGGTGTTTAAAGCAACAGGCCGTCTCCATATCCAGCTTCTATCTGTGACACATAACTGGGAAACCAAAGAACATCGATTTTCATCTGAATTAGTTGGCAGGAAAAAGGATCAACGTCCGGTGGTGAAATGTTTGTTTTCCATCCATCTATAGTACAGGTCGACCGATTAATCGTAATGGCCGATTAATTAGGGCCGATTTCAAGTTTTCATAACAATCGGAAATCAGTATTTTTGGACACCGATTTGGCCTATTTTATTATTATTTATTTTTTACACCTTTATTTAACTAGGCAAGTCAGTTAAGAACACATTCTTATTTTCAATGACGGCCTAGGAACGAACAGTGGGTTAACTGCCTTGTTCAGGGGCAGAACGACAGATTTTTACCTTGTCTGCTCGGGGATTCAATCTTGCAACCTTACGGTTAACTAGTCCAACGCTCTAACCACCTGCCTTACATTGCACTCCGCAAGGAACCTGCCTGTTACGCAAATGCAGTAAGAAGCCAAGGTAAGTTGCTAGCTAGCATTAAACTTATCTTATAAAAATCAATCAATCATAATCCCTAGTTAAACTACACATGGTTGATGATATTACTAGTTTATCCGGTGCGCATTCGCGAAAAAGGACTGTGGTTGCTCCAACGTGTACCTAACCATAAACATCAATGCCTTTCTTAAAATCAATACACGTATATATTTTTAAACCTGCATATTTAGTTAATATTGCCTGCTAACATGAATTTCTTTTAACTAGGGAAATTGTGTCACTTCTCTTGCAACAGAGTCAGGGTATATGCAGCAGTTTGGGCCACCTGGCTCGTTGCTTGCGAACTGTGTGAAGACTATTTCTTCCTAACAAAGACAGCCAACTTTGCCAAACGGGGGATAATTTAACAAAAGTGCATTTGCGAAAAAAGCACAATCGTTGCACGACTGTACCTAACCATAAACATCAATGCCTTTCTTAAAATCAATACATAGAAGTATATATTTTTAAATCTGCATATTTAGCTAAAAGAAATCCAGGTTAGCAGGCAATATAAACCAGGTGAAATTGTGTCACTTCTCTTGCGTTCATTGCACGCAGAGTCCGGGTATATGCAACAGTATGTGCCGCCTGGCTCGTTGCGAACTAATTTGCCAGAATTTTACGTAATTATGACAACTTTGAAGGTTGTGCAATGTAACAAGGAATATATATATATATATATATATATATATATATATATATATATATATATATATATATATATATATATATATACATATATATATATACATATATATATATATATATATACATATATATATATATATATACATATATATATATATATACATATATATATATATATATATATACATATATATATATATATATATATATATACATATATATATATATATATATATATATATATACATATATATATATATATATATATATATATATATATATATATATATATATATATATACATACAGTGGGGAGAAGAAGTATTTGATACACTGCCGATTTTGCAGGTTTTCCTACTTACAAAGCATCTAGAGGTCTGTAATTTTTATCATAGGTACACTTCAACTGTGAGAGACGGAATCTAAAATCCAGAAAATCACATTGTATGATTTTTAAGTAATTAATTTGCATTTTATTGCATGACATAAGTATTTGATACATCAGAAAAGCAGAACTTAATATTTGGTACAGAAACCTTTGTTTGCAATTACAGAGATCATACGTTTCCGGTAGTTCTTGACCAGGTTTGCACACACTGCAGCAGGGATTTTGGCCCACTCCTCCATACAGACCTTCTCCAGATCCTTCAGGTTTCGGGGCTGTCGCTGGGCAATACGGACTTTCAGCTCCCTCCAAAGATTTTCTATTGGGTTCAGGTCTGGAGACTGGCTAGGCCACTCCAGGACCTTGAGATGCTTCTTACGGAGCCACTCCTTAGTTGCCCTGGATGTGTGTTTCGGGTCGTTGTCATGCTGGAAGACCCAGCCACGACCCATCTTCAATGCTCTTACTGAGGGAAGGAGATTGTTGGCCAAGATCTCGTGATACATGGCCCCATCCATCCTTCCCTCAATATGGTGCAGTCGTCCTGTCCCCTTTGCAGAAAAGCATCCCCAAAGAATGATGTTTCCACCTCCATGCTTCACGATTGGGATGGTGTTCTTGGGGTTGTACTCATCCTTCTTTTTCCTCCAAACAAGGCGAGTAGAGTTTAGACCAAAAAGCTCTATTTTTGTCTCGTCAGACCACATGACCGTCTCCCATTCCTCCTCTGGATCATCCAGATGGTCATTGGCAAACTTCAGACGGGCCTGGACATGCGCTGGCTTGAGCAGGGGGACCTTGCGTGCGCTGCAGGATTTAATCCATGACGGCGTAGTGTGTTACTAATGGTTTTCTTTGAGACTGTGGTCCCAGCTCTCTTCAGGTCATTGACCAGGTCCTGCCGTGTAGTTCTGGGCTGATCCCTCACCTTCCTCATGATCATTGATGCCCCACGAGGTGAGATCTTGCATGGCGCCCCAGACCGAGGGTGATTGACCGTCATCTTGAACTTCTTCCATTTTATAATAATTGCGCCAACAGTTGTTGCCTTCTCACCAAGCTGCTTGCCTATTGTCCTGTAGCCCATCACCAGCCTTGTGCAGGTCTACATTTTTATCCCTGATGTCCTTACACAGCTCTCTGGTCTTGGCCATTGTGGAGAGGTTGGAGTCTGTTTGATTGAGTGTGTGTCTTTTATACAGGTACCGAGTTAATTTCTATTTCTCTCGTATAGAGAGAAATTGTCCTATAAGTCCTATAATAACTACAACGTAAAACTTCTTTCCTGGGAATATTGAAGACTCATGTTAAAAGGAACCACCAGCTTTCATATGTTCTCATGTTCTGAGCAAGGAACTTAAACATTAGCTTTCTTACATGTTACATATTGCACTTTTACTTTCTTCTCCAACACTTTGTTTTTGCGTTATTTAAACCAAATTGAACATGTTTCATTATTTATGTGAGGCTAAATTGATTTTATTGATGTATTATATTAAGTTAAAATAAGTGTTCATTCAGTATTGTTGTAATTGTCATTATTACAAATATATATATAAAAATTGTCCGATTAATCCGTATCGGCTTTTTTTGGTCCTCCAATAATCGGTATCGGCGTTGAAAAATCATAATCGGTCGACCTCTAATCTATAGCTACCTACCCCTCAAGCTACTGTGTTTGGATTTCGGCAATGAGAATATTGTTGATATTTCCTAGGGTTTGAATGGTATTTTGGCCGCATGGTTGATTGCTTCAAACAAATACAGTCAGTTACTGAGATTCAGATTTGATTGTCAAACTCTTGTGCATCGATCTCATGCGTTTGTTGTTCAACAAACATTGCAAACGGTAGCTGCTGCAATTGGCTCTGAGGCAATGAAGTATATGCTTTCTGCAAGAACAGTTGTTTCTAATGTTTCTAGCAGCTTGTTTGTAAGGACTTTCTCTCAAAGGAACCTCTGTGTTTCATGATCATTAACATTGAGGTATCCCAATTCTTAAGTGTGACTGTGGTGTAAAGTGCCTATCAGTCTCTCGGACCGTTTCAAGTCCTTGCATGCATCCCAAATTGCACCCTCTTCCCTATGAGGCCTGTTCAAAAGTAGGTCACTAAATAGGGAACAGGGTGCCATTTGGGACATCATCCTCGTTCCCTGTTGTGTGCTGCAGTGGCCGACTGTCTGACTGCAGTGCAACAAACAACAGCCCGGGCCCCAACCAACTCGCTCCAACTAATGGCCTTTCACACTAATGGGATAATGGAGATGGGATAATGAGATAATGCAGCATGATACCTCTGTCCTACCTCTGAAGCTGATTGCCCATGGCTAATTGTCACTATTCTAATGAACACGCTAAATTAGAAAAATCGAATTTGGACACGTGTATATGCTCATTTGGAAGGCACTTACACCCCCCTACGTATTAAAACTTTTAATTTGGCTTTATTTTCCAGCATTTGTATTCAAGAACAAATGTTTTATCATAGGCGACAGTACAGCATGTCACCTTTTTATTTAAGGGTGTTTTCATACATATGTTTTACTGTTTAGAAATGAATGCACTTTATGCATCTAGTCCCTCCATTTGAAAATGTCATAGGTATTTGGACAAATACACTTACAGTGTATTACATTTTGTCAAGTTTAGTATTTGGTTCCATGCAATCATTAGATCTAGCTTCCATTTTGGAGTCACTTTTATTGTAAATAAGAATATAATATGTTTCTGAACACTTCTATATTAATGTGAATGCTAAAATGATTACGGATAATCATGAATGATGAGTGAGAAAGTTACAGATATACAAAGATCATGCCCCCAAAACATGCTAGCCTCTCACCGTTACCAATAACAGGAAGGTTAGGATTTTTTAAATTTTATTTAACCTTTATTTAACTAGGCAAATCAGTTAAGAACAACATTCTTAATTACGTAATCATGGTAGCATCTACATTTAATGTAGAAGTGTTAAAAACATATTTACTTATTTACAATAAAAGTGACTCCAAAATGACACAATACATTATTTAACATTCATTTCTATTGGGCACAACATAATCCGAAACACAACCAAAACAAACTGCAAATGCATCCAACAAGATTGTAGAGTCACAACCTTGATGTAGTCACTGCATGCTAGGAATATGGGACCAAATACTAAATACTTAATAATCCAAATACTTATTTCACCTTCAAATTGGCGGACTACATGAAGTGATTTAATTTCTAAACAGTAAAACATATGATCTCATATTTGATCTCAAATCCCAAATTCTGGTGTATAGAGTCAAATTAAAAGTTTTTGCTTCACTGCCCAAATAAATACGTAGGGGATGTATGTGGGATGGTATGCACTTGGGCATGGAAAAGGAGATTTGAGGCTTATAAACAACTGAACACACAGCCTAGGCTTGTCATTGGGAATTGGGCTGTGCCCGTTTTGGCTGTCTAGCCTGTCAGCAGTCTCATGGCACCGTTAGAATCCCAATTTGGTCAGTCATACACCATTGCAATGACAAGGCCAATCTTTGTGTGCCATTTCCTCACTGGAGTGTAGCCTTGCCACATGCTTTAGCGCGGCCATTGACTATGTATTAACCATTGAACCATGCCTTGGCTGTAGCCCTACATATTCGGTGAAACAAGGCAAGCAGCATAGTCCCTAAAGCAAGCTAGGTACCATTTTTGTTTGTGGGCTCTGTCCCTTTTTATGGCACATTGAACCAGAACTGAACCAATATGGACCATCTCCAGCAGCCTTCACTCATTTTATTTTATTTTAAATAAAACCTTAAGATACGCTGTGGATTTCTGTCTCAAAATTATATTATTCTTCAGAGGTCTAAAGGTGGCAAGTAGCTAATATAAGCTATTTGATGAAGCATTTGTTACACCTGGCTTATCAAGACCACCACCGACTGAATGAGAATCATCGATCGGAATGATAATTACACACTAAATTGGACTGCGACGTCTCCCTAGGCAGAGATAGAGAGGCTGAACCAACAAAGTTTATGTTGTTTGCCCTCCTAATTCCTGCAGACTATCAAAATTAGGATCTCAAGGATTTTTTACTTTTCAATATCACATTACATGAGGAGATGAGGTATATAGTGTATAAAGAATTCCTCATTATTAATGAAGGTTCCTGTAGCAGTCACATTAAAGAAACATTAGATTTATGTCACGTTTTAGCCCTTAATTACAACGATTAATCACGTTTGAAACAATGTGCACACAGAGACTGAAATATGATATGAAAAACTAGAGATGAATAAGATCAGTCCTCTGCTCTCTCCACCACTTTGGTTGGTCGATTAGCATATGATAATTAGTTATGGGCAATTGGCCTCTTGGATGGTTTCATTAAAAAGCATCACACTGGGACCTCATTAACAAGCTAATATAGGGGGCTCTGTTAGACCTGGCTTACCCTTGTCGATTAAATTTAAACTAGAACGGGATACATCTCAAATGGCACCCTATTCCCTTATAGTACACTATTTTTGACCAGGGCCTCGAATGTTTCTCATTCATCATTATTCACGATTCATTCAGTACTCTCCGTTATCACGGTAGCATCCAGATTAATGTAGTAGTGTTTAGAAACATATTCTAATTTACAATAAAAATGACTAAACATTTTTACCATGTATTTCTATTGGGCACAAAATAAAATGAAACACAACCAAAGCAAACAGCAAATTCATCCAGCAAGTTTGTAGAGTGACAAGCCTAATGTAATCATTGCGTGCTAGGAATATGGGACCAAATACTACACTTTTGACTACACATAAGTGAATTTGTCCCAATTCTTTTGGTCCGCTAAAATAGGTGGATTATGTACAAAAACTGCTGTAATTTCTAAACGGTTCACCGATATGGATACAAATACACTCAAATTAAAGCTGTCAGTCTGCACTTTAACCTCTTGACAATCCAAAGTGCTGGAGTAGAGATCAAAACATTTTTGTCACTGTCCCAATACTTTTGGAGCTCACTGTAGTTTACAATGTTTGTTTATTAATAATGTTTTAGATGTTAGCTTAAGAGCTGCGACGCAATTTCATTAAGACTCAAATAGGCCTACAGTCTTGCGATCAGACATGTGACTTACGCCACAACATTTCGCTCAGTGCCCCCAAAAGGCTCGGGCTGTTGCCTTGTCATCAAAACTCACTTAGATATCAATTTCAAGATAGATATCAATGCATATTCACATAGAGAGTGCACAACCAGTTACGGGGGAAAGATATTATAACAGCACCTCGACTCAGTGAGAATGAAATGGTCACACAGCAACCCTTATCCTCCCAGATGTGGCACCTTGGGAAGACGATAGAGAACATGGGAAGAATGGTACTAATTTGAAAGTCGTTGTACATAATCCCTTGCTGTTCTGGGCTGTCATTGACAGGAAAGATTACTTTGGTCCTGAGAAGTCTGGAGAGGTTAAGAGAAGTCTCCCTGGATCTTATCAGTGGCACATTGAGCAGTTCTCTTTCTTTCCTTCCTTCTTTCTTTCTTCCCCCCCCCCCCTGTTTAGGAAAGAGCTGAAAAACACACTCCTCAGATGTTAGTGTCAAGTTAGGGAAGGAACAGAAGACAGACACTATCTCTTTAATTTGCAACTTCCGGAAGATGGCTTTCACATGTATATTTAGTTTTATATTCTCTCCGAAGCCAACGCTGGGATACAAATAACCCGCGTAGTAGGGAGACCAGAGCGTGTTGGCAGGACTTGCTAACAAGATTTATTTCAGATCAGGGAAGAGAGTTGAGCTGCCAACTGAATTATTGATATGTCTCTGTAGTGACCTGCCACAGACGAGGGCACAAAGTTAATTTCAACAAATCTCTGACAGCTTACTGTAATAGGACCAATCCAGCTCAGCAGCAACAGAAAATCTATTTTTCCTTCCTGACCTTATTACTTTAAGGGATTACTGTGGCGGTTTGGATGATTATAACTCTTAGCAGCAACAATGCCATGAAGCAGCCATCATCACCCCTAAAATAACTGTATTCATAGCTGTCTGCCCCAGAGATATCAGTTTAGAGAAAACATTAAATCCCCATAACCTGTAGCCAATTCACTCCTCACAACAGAAATGGCACCAGGATTGGTATACTGTATGGTTTAGGCTAATGGACGAATTCAGTGCCAATTTATGCTACTGTCTTTTCAAACTCCACCTTCAGTCAAGGGGGAGGGCTGCTTACAGCAATTAGTAGGCTGTTTGAGGCTTTATTTATGCATTTTCATCAGTACACAGAGCTCCCGCTGTGCAAAGCTTTACAGCCAAACCATCAACCTTGGCCCAGCTGGTGTGAGTGTATTTACCTTGGAACACAGCAACACATCACCTCTGACTGGTAATCACTTAGTTTCTAATGAAACATCAACTGATGTTTCATAGATTCAGATACCACTACCCAACATAATAGGCAATATCGTTAGTGCATAGGCCTACTTAATAATGCCTTGAAAGTTTGCCAAGATTTGAGTGAGATTGTCTACACACAGTATATTCAATCATTCTATTAATTTCAGATAATTGTCTTTCCTTATCAAGTTTCCCAGACCTCAGATAAGTGAATGTTGTTTGACCTTAATTAGCATTGGATATGCTTTGTGCAGCTTTGGCGGACATTATAAAGCTTATGAAATGGAAGAGAGAGGGAATGTCCAATGTTCCAGTTGAAGGCAACGGTGACACAAAGCTCTGCATGGTCATTCATAACAGGAATTGTTGCACGAGGGCTGTGCTCCACATAATGAAAGTCCTGAATAAAATCCATACTTACTGTGTTTGATTGCAAATAGAAAAGAGAGTACATGGTTCTTTTATAACCAGATCTCAGAGGTATTGATCTTCAGTAGCCCAAAGCTGTGGCATTAAAGAGTGTTTGCTGTGAGTAACCCCATTCTCTCAATTTTAGTTTAAGGGCATGAGATGTGGCATTCTATAAGCATCCCCTTGTTTTTTAAATGCACTGTATCTTGTGTGCTCTGCTTGTTTGAAATAGCTGACACATTTTCCCACTTGATTACTTCTTACTCACAACAGATACGTTACTCATTTACAAGTTCTTATTATCCTTTAAATTGTTTTACCTTTCAATGCATTTTGATGGTAACAGTTGATGCTAGACAAGTCATAATTTTATTCAATGCTTGAGTAAAACAATTAGTATTTTAGTCGGCGATTATCCTTCCTCATTCGTTTTTTTTAAGAAGTTTTGATTTCTTAGACCTTAGCTGACTCATACCTGGGTAAGTTTGCAGGCAAACATGCTCCTTTATTAACCTGCCTCTTGCTGTGGAGGAAGGAGTGTCTGCATACCAAATGGCACCTTATTCCCTATATGGTACACTACTTTTGACTAGAGACCTGTGGTAGTGCACTAAATAGAGAATTGGGTGCCATTTAGGATGCAGACAGTTTACCTGCTGTTCAGGCCAGGCCAGGGAGAGGTGGGGAAGCATGAACATAATTAAACACTGTGTCCTTCGCCCCTGCCCTTGGCAGTCAGGGGCGAAGGACACTGTCTACCGATGTTGTAGCTAGCTGCCTCCCACCTGTCTTTTTCGACTGGGATTTATCGGCGTTTGGCATCCAATGTTATGGTGCATTACTGCCACCTACTACCGTACTGGAGTCTCCCACCTGTGTACCGGAGTCCTAGCTGAAAAGTGTACCAATAGAAGTATAAAGATGCAGGAACGCCCCGAATTGCGGGCCGCAGTCACACTTTTCTCGTTTTTGTTGCTTCTGTGAGTTGTAGTTGGTGTTTCTCAGAAAGCTACATTTTAACACCCTTGTTAAAAGCTATTTTAACTTCCAAGTTCCCCCATTCCATCAAGAATGGTCATGCTTGCAGCGTTTGTGTGGTGTTAATTTTTTAGCAGCCTGGTCCGAGTTAGTCCAACTGAGGCTTATTAAATGGGGTGAAATGTTCCAAGAGATGCAGAAAGAAATGTGATAAATAAAACATTGCAGCCGTTATGTACATCATTTGTCTGTCTGCAACGTACTGAAAGTTCTAGTAAATAAACCAAGGCTTGTACCAATCCCTTCCTCCCAGTCATACCTGCACCCAGAATTCCAAATAACATACACCAAAGAGAGAGTATTTACTTTAAAGCCCCCATGCAGTCTTTGACATTTTTATTTTTAAATCACTGTATGTCTTAACAAATCAAATAATTTTCAAAATGTCAGTGTTATTTCCACCTCATAGTGTGGAAATATTATATAAAAGAATACAGGAAAATCATGTTAACTGCACTGCCCCTTTTAAAATATGAGTTTTTATTAGTTACACAGATTAACACTGTACTGCATGATTTCCACAGCACAAATGAATGAATGCTGATAAACTCAGCGGCTGGGTGCAGAGCCACAGTGAATGTGTAGCTGTGTAGCCTATTTAATTTCCAGAAAGCTCAGGGCCACGTTTCTCATGTGTGATGCCGGCAACTTCAGTGATCCGTGGAGTATTTGCCGTGATTGACCAGATGTTCGGACGTCAGAGGCAATGAATAACTAATGAGGCTGAGAATCGGATCTCTCTCGCCGTCAGTAAAAAGAAAATGTGTTTTTTTCCCCTACTAGATGATTATGCTTTTGATGTTCCTGTCTTGCTGAAATGTTAATAGCCTTCAACTCAGTTCTATGCTTTATTTCTGAGGAAAAGCAGTTTGATTTGTTTGGGTAGAGAACATTTAAATTGTGTTCTATACCATTATAGCTGCAGTAATAGCATACAGCGGGAACATAAAATGCTTCCGAAAGGACTTTTATTTAACGAGATATGTTAGGATAAGCATCAACAACCTGGCATTGTGTTCTGATAAGTAGGGTATGCTGCTGCTGAATAGGCCTAGTGGCTTGCTCTCCTCAGGGAATGGGTATTTGTTTGTTTATAATCTCAAGCCCTCGGGGTTGGGGGGAGAGGATTAAAAAACTTTAGGGGCCTGAGAGAAGATACAGCATCTGAGAGTTGCTGCATCAGGATTTGAATGGAGGACATTGAAAGAAAAATACAGGGGGCAGGAAGGGAAGCAATGCAGGCAGGATTGGTCAAAAGTAGAGCACTATATATGGGGATATGGTGCTGTTCGGAATATCTCTGCTGTACATACGTAGCTTGATCCCTCAGTGGATGTCACTGTTATGAATTTCTGTGTACGCCATTGTTGTAAAGTGATCATGTGATTCGAAAGGAGGTGACATGAATTGTCATCAATCTGTGCAGGTATGTGATCATCATTAAATCAAAATCACATTAAATCAAAGTTTAATTCTAATGGTCTATCAATAGAAGGCAAATGTTACCGGCAATGTCAGTCCCTTATTAAACCAGGAGATAGTAGTGAGATCTCTCCACATACACTCACTCACTCACTCACTTCTGAGTAGACAGAGAGAAAGGTCATAGGAGAAATCAGAGCTATGAATCACACATGACCTTGTGTCCAAGAGTTCAGTCACCCAGGCTAAATCTTAAGGTTTTGTCCCAAATGGCACTCTACTTCCTTTGTAGTGAACTACCTTTGACCAGGGCCTATAGGCTTTGGTCAGAGTACTCTGGTTAAAAGTAGTGCACTATATCAGGAACAGGGTGCCATTTGAGACGCAGTCCTAGCCTCTCTCTGCACACTGCCCAGCCAGGCCCCTATCTCTCTCTCTGATGGTCATCCAGCTCTCCTCTGCAGCAGGCCTGCTCTCTCTCTCGCTCCCTGGAGACCAGGGACAGGCCAAGTTAGAGGGACCAATTAAATGTCCATGCTTGATTTATTTATTTTCTGCCGAGATTACACTAGCCTTCACTTCAGCCTTGGCTGCGTCACAAATGGCACCCTATTCCCTATTTGGTGCACTACGATTGACCTGAAACATCTGGGCCCTAGTCAAAAGCAGTCCACTATATATGGAAAAGGGTGCCATCTGGGACATAGGCTTTCTAATATTCTCCCTCAAATGGGCCCAGCCAAGCAGGAATAACATGCTTACTTATTCTGCATATTCGGTACAACTATTGAGAGGCTGTTTGAGAAACGGGGCCATTTGGACATGATTTACCCTACTTGTTGCCAGGAAACCCCCCGGTGACCAAAGCGTGGCTTCATTCAACAACAACAAAAAACTCTGGAGATGAAATGTCTTGTTTTCCCTGTGCCATCTCAATCTCTGGTCCCAATATACTGGTTTATCTTGTTAAATGGTTCCCCCTTCCTCTGATTCGACATGGTTCCTGTCTCCTGTGCTTGCTGTGTGGTGTTTTAGAGTTAAACTTCTCCCTGGTGTCAATATGCTTGCTCTAAATTCCTCTATTTTATATAAATGTTTACAGTTTGTGTCAGTGGTAGCGTATTTATTTGACTAATGCATATATAACCACACAGCATATTATCCTTACATTTGTCAACGTTGTGTTAGAAACAGCCTCAAAAAGGCTCCTGACTATCTAATGAATTCCTAGAAAGGCATTGTGGTTCTCTCCTAAGCCATTGAGGGGTTTAGGTATTTGATAGAGCATAACAAAATGATGAAACTATCTATGAATCCAAAGCTGTGGTTTGATGAAGATGTTACAGTGCATTTGAAAGCCTTGGGACAATTGGGACTAAAACACATAGCCTAAGCGTCTATCTTTCCCGCTCTCTATAATATGCTTTGATTATTTTTGCTTTATGCACATAATTAAACCTTTTTTTCCCCCTTCTCTGATGGGGCCCAGGGCTGGCTCTAGCCTTTTGGGAGCCCTAAGCAAGATTTGGCTGGGGGGCCCCACACCTCGTGGCATATCATTTTTGTGGCCACCCTCTTGACGGTGGAGAGAAACATTGTAGTTTTAAAGTTCAATATTCTGTAATTCTACACATTTTGCCATGGGGTGGAGAGAATTTTCGACCACTTATGCCTGGAACTCGACCCTGATGGGGCCTATCGCTCAAGGTGTAACTATGGTGTAGTACTTATTTTCTTAATCCTTGCAAAATCCACACTTTAAATTCTGTTGTAATAGTGTTTTGGTATTGGCTTTCCCCCCCGTATGTCCTTTTCAAACAGACGGACACCTCATCCTCTCAGGTGTGTTGGGGAGCTTTGACTAATGCACATAATCCTTCTCAGATGGAGTATGAATCGAGAAACTGAACATTTAACCTGAATGGTGAGAAGGGAATAGAACAACAGTATTTACATAATTAACTTAATTAAGATGCAATGATGCTACCTGAGTGTCAAAAAATATAACTATCTGTTTCTTCCTCATGCAGAAGTGGCCACATCTTCTAAAAACTGCTGAGCATCACTACAGTTGGAGTGAAAATACACATTGGGAAAATTCGCTGTGGGACAGACACGATAAAGGATGACCAGGATATCCATTCAGAAAAAACATTAGATTATTCATTTGACATGATGTAGTTGGGTTTAGCATACACTTTTATGCTAAACCCACTTACCAGTAGGTCATCATAACATCCCCTTTACGCCAGCTGTTAATGAAGCACTACAGGGAGCCACTGTCACTACCAGCCACATGCATGTGTTGAGATTGCCTGGTGAAGCAGAACGTCCCTGCAGAGAGGAGAAATCAGGTCTGTGTCTGACTGGGGAGGCTGAAGGAGGTAAATCAGTCTCATGGTCTCAGCGGTTATATAATGACCACTCCTCTCTTTCTCTGTCCTCTCTACTGTCTCTCTCTTTCTCTGTCCCTCTCCATCCCACTTTTTCTGTCCCTCTGTTTCTGTCCATCTCTCTCTCTTAAACCTCTGCCAGCTGGATCCTTAGAGTCTCCGAGCCTGACTGTGCTGCTCTCAGTCATTTAGCTCTGTTTACCTGGTGGGAATGGCCTCTGGCTGTTGTAATGTTAATAGCCATGATGATGATAATAATAGCCTCAATATTTGGAATCATAGCCGTGAGACCTCTAAGTGGTTACCTAATGTAACATGGTTCCTTTTAGCACCTCGTTTCACACCTGTGATAAAGTTAGATACGAACCGCGTCAAGTGAAAATTGAAATGACAGAATGACTCATTAAAAGTAAACTCGGTCAGAGAAGGAAGTGATAGCCTAGCTACATAACTAATTGACCCGGGTTTAATAAGGGGCGCTTAATAATGCAGTCCTTAACATGCGTGCTATTCATTTTCTATTCTATTATCATCTCCTTTTCAACTGTGAGGGAAACAATTTAGAGAGAAGAAAATGGAATGAACTATAAAACAAACTGTGATGAACCAACAGCAGTATACCAATACACTGCCTCCCTCCTGACCTCCCTTGCTCAGCGAGTGAGCAGTGCTCTGTGGTGTGTCCCAACTGGCACCCTATTCCCTGGTCAAAAGTAGTGCACTATAAAGGAAATAGGGTGCCATTTGTGACTCAACCAGAGTGAAATTTAGGGAAGAAGGCACAGAGCTTTCTTTGGGTTGAGGTAATTACTTTGGGCATCCATTGGTTTAATAGCTGTTACCATTTAGATGCCTTCTCCACCACAGTGCAACATGCTGACTCTGCTGTTCTCAAGCCCATGTTATAGTCCCTGCCCTCCAACCCACTTGATCGTGAACTTTCAAAACATATGTGAAGTTTTGCATTTTTGAAGAGCCTACAGCGACAAAAATATGGGATATAACGAGTATAGGGTATAGGGTATGGGTATAGGTATAGTGGACTAGTAAGCAGATTTGAACACATTTGATTTCTCTACATTAGGTGGGCGGAGAGGACTTCTTTCTCCATCCAAGTGTGGTTGATTGCTTCTATACTTTAGATGAGACATATCTTTAAAAAATGAAGTCTTGATCGCAGTGTTACATACTGTAGCACTGTTGACACATTAGTTGTATGTTGCTGACAAACAGAAAATTGAAAAGGCATCTTCAAACAATTGACCTTGAAAAAGACTGTCTCGTTCACCATGGTACAAGAACCTTGCAGAGCCTTTCAATATCAGTTGAGTTTTCGTGCACATAAGAGTTAAACAAATCAAGTCCCACTCCCTGCTCTCTATCTCTATGGCTATTTTTATCCATCCAACTGACAGATCAAGTGGCACTGATCAGCACATCTGCTCCTTAGAGGTGAGGGAGAGAGAGAGCGAAACTGGAAATCGTGCATCAATGTGTCACCCCAGGTAGGATTGTCCAACAAACCCTGGGGGAGAAGGTGCTCCCACCGCTAGGTTAATGTCCAAATACCCTACCTGGAATCACTTTTAGACCATGTAGGCCTTGAGCAGGGGTTCCAAAACTTTTTGGACCCATAACCTAATTTTGATATCTGAAAATTCTCGCGACCCAACTATAGTGCTATGGCAGTCATTAAATTTTGTCAGCCGGTGATTGTCATTCAAATAATTGCCGGTCTCACGGTAATTGACCATTAATGAACACATTTAGCATCTCAGGCTTCCACGCATATCCTACAAGTCTCTGATGTGGATCTTTGGAACATTTGACATTTTAGTCAATTTAATATAGACAACATCACAATGCATCCATTATTTATTTTAGGCAGGTCTAAAGAAGCATTATGATATGAACAAAATAGCATATTCTGAGTCATCCTTATGTTAGTCTTTGATCTGGCTATGACTGTGGGCTACACTAGTTTGTTTAGCAACGCCACCTCATCAGGAGCATGCCCAGGCGTTGTAGGGAGGTCATACAGGCACGTGGAGGCCACACACACTACTGAGCCTCATTTTGACTTGTTTTAAGGACATTACATCAAAGTTGGATCAGCCTGTAGTGTGGCTTTCCACTTTAATTTTGAGTGTGACTCCAAATCCAGACCTCCATGGGTTGATAAATTTGATTTCCATTGATCATTTTTGGGTGATTTTGTTGTCAGCACATTCAACTATGTAAAGAAAAAAGTATTTAATAAGAATATTTCATTCATTCAGATCTAGGATGTGTTATTTTAGTGTTCCCTTTATTTTTTGAGCAGTGTATTAAGACATGAAGATCAGGCAATGTGGAAAGTTTCAAGAACATTGAAAGTTTCTTCAAGTGCAGTCAAGAAAAAGATCACGTGCTATGATGAAACTGGCTCTCATGAGGACCGCCATAGGAACGGATGACCCAGAGTTACCTCTGCTGCAGAGGATAAATTCATTAGAGAGTACCAGCCTCAGAAATCGGCAATTCATTTTTGGTTCTAACCTCTGTGTTTTTGTGAGATTGAACGGATGATCTCTGCATGTGTGGTTCCCACTGTGAAGCATGGAGGAGGTGTGATTTTGTGGGGATGCTTTGCTGGTGACACTGTCAGTGATTTATTTAGAATTCAAGGCACACTTAACCAGCATTCTGCAGC
Organism: Salvelinus alpinus; assembly: GCF_045679555.1. Taxonomy (NCBI): domain Eukaryota; kingdom Metazoa; phylum Chordata; class Actinopteri; order Salmoniformes; family Salmonidae; genus Salvelinus; species Salvelinus alpinus. The sequence continues at coordinate 65,017,676 of NC_092090.1, forward strand.
GATACGCCATCCCATCTGGTTTGCGCTTAGTTGGGACTATTATTTGTTTTTCAACAGGATATTAACCCAGAACACACCTCCAGGCTGTGTAAGAGCTATTTGAAAGAGAGTAATGGAGTGCTGCATCAGATGACCTGGCCTCCACAATCACCCGACTTCAACCCAATTGTGATGGTTTGGGATGAGTTGGACCACAAAGTGAAGGAAAAGCAGCCAACAAGTGCTCAGCATTTGGGAAGTCTTTTGTTGGAAAAGCATTCTAGGTGACTACCTCATGAAGCTGGTTGAGAGAATGCAAAGCTGTCATCAAGGCAAAGGGTGGCTACTTTGAAGAATCTAAAATATAACATATTTTGATTTGTTTAACACTTTTTGGGGTTACTACATGATTCTACGTATTTGTGTTATTTCATAGTTTTGATGTCTTCACTATTATTCTACAATTTAGATTTTTTAAGTGTAAACTTTTGATTGGTACTGTATGTATGGAATAATTTTTTGTTTAGGATGGCCCACAAAAAAATGGCATCCATAGCCTGCACCTGATTAGGGAATGGAGGTTATGTGCAGTTACTTTTTTAATATGCCATGTAGGCTACACAAAGAGACGACTCGAATCCATATGCTGTAGGCTACCAAAATATTGAATCAACTTCCAAATATTGTTTTAGGAGTTTGGCACGAACACATCGCCCATCACTCGCGAGGGAGCTAGGCATCATTGGGTGAGTCAGTGAAACTGGAAAGCATTTTTAGGACTATAATTTCCTCCTCATATTGTAGCCTACAATATGTGAGTCTCCCCACATACCTAGGCCTAGGCTATGGATGGATTGAAGACAAGGTCGTCTTTATTGATCTCCGTGTGTCAGTGTCAAAGTAGCCTGTCATTTCGATCATTTGTGCGGTGCCAGTCTCCAGTCATGTAAAATGACTTTTACATTTGTCCCCACGTGTGCCACTTCTGTAAGTGACTCAGCTCCACTGCTCTATGCCACTATGCAAATGCTTAAGCATTATTATAAAGATGCTTTTCTGCTTCTTATGCGTTTCGGTACCTCAGAGCTCCCAAGGTCAACCCCCCCCCTCGACCTCACTTTTTGTTCCGTCACCTCCCGATTTACAAAGTAATTAAGCACGGGTCTTTACATATACTAAATAATATGTGTGAAATGAGTTTTGATTTAGAATGGGCTGTTATCATGCACCTGTCGAAACGGGCAGGGGGGAAAAACATGTCATCCATATGCACTTGAATAGCAAATGGAGGAGGCTTTTCCCGCAGTTCATTTTCATGCCAGTCAGGTAGGCTACGCCGCTCGTAAAGCCAAGCAATGTGTTTAATTTATGGAAAGTTGAGAAATAAACATAATAAGCCTAGCCAATACAAAGCTGACGGGATCCTCTTTTTAATAGATCCTCCTCTTTTTAAAACGTTGTTTTCTCATGCAATTGCGTAACAAAGACTATAGAAACGTTGCGCAACAGGAACACTTATTTGATTCCATGGATCAACCAGCTATGGGCAGCTGGCATGCGCAACAGGTGATCGATCCTATTCTGCTCAAACTCTCAATGCCAGGGCTCTCATGAAGCGTTTCCATTTGATTTTCGATTCACATTTGCATTGATGTCAAAGTGATTAGAGGGACAACGGACCACTGAGTACCAGCCTTTAGTAACTGTCTGAAAGTTTGGTAGGCTACTAATGAGGCATTAGAGCGCAGTTTTGGGAAGCCTTTTTACCGTGGTCACATGGAATTTGAGCCTTTTTACCGTGGTCACATGGAATTTGGCGGTAATATGGTCACGATAACAGCCCTGACCCCAACCAAATTAATTTAAAAAATAAATAATTAACAGCCAATGTTATTTAAAAACAAAATTGGGGCTATGGCAGTCAATTGCTAAACATTCTAACAGTATTTATGATTGTATTCTCAACTCACCATCATAAACGTTTTAATGTGGGGCTATGACAGTCAATTGAAAATTAATCTGGCATGATGTCTCATATCTCACCACCTCTAATGAGATGGGTGTGCTTGATATATGCCTTCATCGGAGCTTCTCAAAGTCAGGGGACGTGGTCGACAGTGTGCGCCTCATCTCTTCTGTCACGTCCAGCCTGGATCGATATTTGTTTTTAATGCAGATGAGAACACTGAATCAGCGTAAAATTTGTTTTAATTCTCGGATAGAGATGGCACAGTATTCTCTTTGAGTGATGAACCAAAACACCTCCATAGTGACCCATGAATGCGTTGTCTGCAGCATTCCGTCACACGACAGCTCGATCAGCTGTTTGCTTTCACTTACCGACATGTCAACTGAGACAGGATCACAGTCAATCAGATTTCGCTGATTTGGTCACTCATATGTGACTCACCACCTGGATTTGGTCTTATGTAGCAAAATTTGAAATTGTTTTTTACATTGGATAAAAGGAGAGACTCAGAGTTACAAAATGGTATGTCATACACTGTATTTTTGAGGAACAATAGGAAAGTAATTCTGCTTTGAAAGTTGATAAACTTGTAAACTCACTTTTGAGAAAATGGCCTTTAAATGTTTTGGTATCTAGTGAAGAGCTCTTCTTTGTCTACAGCCATTAAGCATCATTCACACCCTCTTAAACTTTAGCCCCACCCATCTTGTTTCGCTCTCAGCGTTCAGTGCTTACACATGATGCTCTGCTGATGATTTGTTTAACTCTGGATTACATGAAAACAGCCTAACCAGCTCTGCTGGCAACAATTTCATTACGCTTTTTTGCCGACGTTTACTGACACTGGCCATATTCAATGGGTGTTGTACACTTTAGTTTAAGACATGTAGCTAGCTAGCTAGATAAACAATGAACCTAGCTAGGTAAACAACGTGTAAGATCACACACGTAACGTTAGCTAACGAGCCAGCCAGCTAACGTTAGCTAGTTAAACAACAATGAACATAGTGCCAAATCATGTTGTTACTACCCTGCATGAATCTGCTGGGAATTAACCAACCAGGTTCAATGTTAGCTAGCTAACATTAGGCTCTAACTAGCAAAGCAAATGGTCCTGGGATACAAATAATAATATCATACATGTAACATTAGCTAGGGAGCTAGCTAGCTAACAGTACACTTTAGCTTGAAATGAAGCCACTTTCTCTCAAAATTAGAGACCTGTAATATCTGAAAATGTATCTAGCGAGGCTATCTTATATCCATCATGCGCGTCTCCCTGTCATTGATGCCATGCCACGTTGCAATTAGTTTGTTGATGTAATCCGTCTCCATCTCTTTAGCTATCATACTCTAATTCCTCTGATTTCAAAACTCAAACCTCCAGAAAGTAGAGAGCCACACTTATGCAGCTCCACTACACGATACATAAAAAAAAAAATACCAACACAAACTGACCAGTTCAAATAGACAGAAGCCCTCTATATGGCAGACCAATCCAAACTCCTCTCTCCGGTATGTCCAGCCCACTTATTATCTCAGCCAATCATAGCTATTGGGAAGGTTGCTGACTTTTCCTGTGGCTTAACCAACAAGGCTCGTAATTTAACAATTTCATTCATATTTACAGATGGCATACAAGTTTGCTATTAACTTCTTATGGCTGGGGGCAGTATTGAGTAGCTTGGATGAATAAGGTGCCCAGAGTAAACTGCCTGCTACTCAGGCCCAGTTGCTAATATATCCATAGTATTAGTAGATTCGGGTATAGAAAACACTCTGAAGTTTCTAAAACTGTTTGAATGATGTCTGTGAGTATAACAGAACTCATATGGCAGGCAAAAACCTGAGAAAAAATCCAACCAGGAAGTGGGAAATCTGAGGTTTGTAGTTTTTCAACTCATTGCCTATCGAATATACAGTGTCTATGGTCTGTATGGAGGTCTGTATGGAGGAGTGGGCCAACATCCCAGCTGCAGTGTGTGCAAACCTGGTCAAGAACTACAGGAAACGTATGATCTCTGTAATTGCAAACAAAGGTTTCTGTACCAAATATTAAGTTCTGCTTTTCTGATGTATCAAATACTTATGTCATGCAATAAAATGCAAATGAATTACTTAAAAATCATACAATGTGATTTTCTGGATTTTTGTTTTAGATTCCGTCTCTCAGTTGAAGTGTACCTATGATAAAAATTACAGACCTCTACATGCTTTGTAAGTAGGAAGACCTGCAAAATCGGCAGTATATTAAATACTTGTTCTCCCCACTGTACATTGCGAATGACAACAGTTCCTCTCTCAATTCGAAAAATCTTTCCAACGCGCCACCTCGATAACCACCAAGCCTTGGTGTGAAATATAAAATGTCCATGCTCTAATCCCATATCTCCAAATAGTTTTGCGAACAGGTGTGCACGTTGTAGTTTACGATGGAAGTTACCTGCTTCATATCTCAGAATTCTGCGCTCAGCTCTTTAACCGCCAGTTGCTCTTGGTATGTATCCTTTATAGCTCAGTGGGTGTATCATACAATGCGTCCATATGGCAGAGGGAGACACATGCATAACTACACTGCAGAGGCCTGCCAGCCTTCCCATAATATATAGAGCCCCATCTGTGCAAAAGCCCACCATTCAATCCCATGGAATCAGTTTTTTGTCAATATAGCCACGCAGCACACTGAACATCCCCTATGCCGTTTCCTGCCCGGGAATTGTGAGGAAGAACAATATGTCCTCGTGAATAGCTTCCTCCGACATATAGCGAACAAAAGTCAATGCTTGGGCAGTCTCGGCCCTCACAGCTAACGTCCATTTGGAGAGCATAAGGTGGGGAGTTTGAGTCATTCAGTCAGTTTCCTCTTGATTGCTAGCTATAGCATACATTTTTAGTTTCACACTGTCATCTGACAAAGGTATTGATGTGAGTTTCTGTGCCTCTGCCTCCATTGTTCTCACCATATCAATTGCGGACGGTAATATCAAAGTCTGCAATAGTGTGCGGATTAATAGCGTAGCGGGCATAGCCGTTTACTGTGGGAATGATTCAACTGCAACGGTTGAATGGCTCTGGTTGAATTTTAACTTTTAATTTTGAATAATTTTCATTTAGATTTTTAAGGTTAACCACATTACAATGATTTTGAGAGCCAAAGACGATATTATGTTTTAGTTTTTTTACCAGGTTTTTGGAAATTCTCCTGCGACCCCATTTTCATATCAGGCGACCCCACATAGGGTTGCGACCCTTAGTTTGGGAACGGCTGGCCTAGAGCCAAACAACTTTCATAAACATCCTGTGTTTCCTGCATGACCAGATGATTTAACATATGCATATCTCAGTCTCTTAAGTGTATTTTTTAAACATCAAATACAGATTAGTATATCCACTCAGTAAAGGTTATATTGAAAACCAATTGTTTTCCATTTTTGATGCCAACAAATGTTTTTGAGGTCTCCACTCACACAGAAGAAGTTATGAGGATAATTTAGTTGCTAATGGCAGCCTGCAATACACTGGTCGCCCTTAAACTTCAGTTACTCAATGAGAGGGGTCAGCACTGAGCTAGCCTGCAACGTCACTTTCACATCTTAACCGACATAGGAATGAATGGTGTCACGTGATCGACGGCTTTGTCCATTCATATATTCAGTCATTGGTGTGTACGAGTGTGTGTACGTATGTGTGTGTGTGTTGCTGTGCGTGCACACAGGGTTGAGGGCCTGTATCCACTAGCTGGCGTTATGTTGTATGGACAAGTACAATAACACAGTAACAAGTGCCTGTTAAAGGATTCCTTTTTATACTGTATTTCCTATAAATCTGCTGCTGCCTCTAAAGCTGAGCCCTGGTCTCAGTGTTGTATTACCTCAGACCAGGCACTGATTGACTGCACTTGTTCTAAGGTGGTCGTTTATGGTGCCATGATGCATCCTGGTCTCAACAACCCCGGCTGTCAGTCTAGTGGTCATGTATGAGGTAGGATAGTAGTAGGAGTAACATAAATACTGTGTGACGATATTAAGGATGAAGATGTTGATATTAATGTGTTCTCTTTTTTTTTAATTTCATGTGCACTCTGCATCTTCATCCACTTTCTTCAGTGAGTGTCCTGTTTTTTTCATCGATGCCTCTTTTGTCAGCGAATAGCTTGTTACAAACAAAAGACCAAAAAAGTTTTGGTCTTGTTTTGTGCGGTTGACAATATTCTCTTGGCCATATCAAAAGCCGTGGCTTGAAAAGTCAACTAATCCGACGCTGAATTGTAGAAACAAGAGTCGTAGAAACACATTAGTTCACATTCGTCAGTCTTTGTGGTGTCTGATGGATGTACTTGAGTAAGTAAATCAACAGATGCACATATGTCCAAAAGAGTCACTCTATCAAAATGCTTGAGGTTACAATCACTTCTCTGACCCCCCCCCCCCCCCCCCCATCTGACACATGTATCCTATTTCCCTAGTGGGCACTTGGGTTCAATTCATCCTGCCTTCATTTCAAATTTTTACATTTAAGTCATTTAGCAGACGCTCTTATCCAGAGCGACTTACAAATTGGTGCATTCACCTTATGATATCCAGTGGAACAACCACTTTACAATAGTGCATCTAACTCTTTTAAGGGGGGGGGTTAGAAGGATTACTTTATCCTATCCTAGGTATTCCTTAAAGAGGTGGGGTTTCAGGTGTCTCCGGAAGGTGGTGATTGACTCCGCTGACCTGGCGTCGTGAGGGAGTTTGTTCCACCATTGGGGTGCCAGAGCAGCGAACAGTTTTGACTGGGCTGAGCGGGAACTGTACTTCCTCAGAGGTAGGGAGGCGAGCAGGCCAGAGGTGGATGAACGCAGTGCCCTTGTTTGGGTGTAGGGCCTGATCAAATGGCACCCTGTCCTCTATATACAGTAGTACACAACTTTTGACAAAAGTCCTATGAACCCTGGTCAAAAGTGGTGCACTATAAAGGGAATCGGTTGTGCCAGTTGGGACACAGACTTCTGATAAAGCTTTACAAAGGACAGATATAAAAGGTCCCTGTAGTCATACTAGGGGGCTATCGTTAACAGTGATCTATTGTCCTAATATAATGGTCTGTAGGTTGGTGTTTAGTGCCACTGTGTGAAGCAAGCGTATATACTATGGGACAGTAGGGAGTGCCTTAGAGAGGTGCTAGTGCTGCTTAATGGCACAGGAGTCCATTGCATATTATCTGGAGAGTAGACAACTTGAACCTTGGGGTAAAGCACTCTAGAAGACTTGTTGGTTTGAAAAGAGGAAGAGGAACTTTATTTTATAACAGTGGTGTGATGTGCTTATGGTGAATATCATTGTCACTACCTGAGTTAGTTTTAAGCAATTAAACCCGTTTTTTAATGTCACATGCACTACTACAGGGAGATGCCTTTCTTTCAAACTCTAATCCCAACAATGCAGTAATCAATAACAATTTAATTCTAGAAATAACACAAGGTAGAACAAAAACACACAAGAAATAAAATAAGAAATATGAAGAACATGAGGAAGTAAGTAAGCATACTATATACAGGGTCAGTCAGTTCTAGTACTTTATTTACAATGTGCAGGGATACTGGGGTGATAGCTGTAGATATGTATAGGGGTAAGGTGACTAGGCATCAGGATATACTGTATGATAAACAGAGTAGCAGCAGCGTTTATGATGATTGTATGTGAGTGGGTGTGAGTGTGAATAGAGTCAGTATAAATGTATGGCTATGTGTATGTGAGCAAATTATGAAGTGAGTGTTTGTGTGTGTGTTGGAGTGTTGGTGTGCCTGAGTGTGTAGGGCCCTGTGAGTGTGCATAGAGACGGTGCAAAAATAAAATACAAGGGTCAACCCAGATAGTTCATGTAGCCATTTTGTTAGCTATTAGTTAGCCATTTAGCAGTCTTATGGCTTGGGGATAGAAGCTGTTCAGGAGCCCCGGTACTGATTGCCGTGCGGAAGCAGAGAGAGTCTCTGGCTTAGGTGGCTGGAGTCTAACGATTTTCCGGACCTTCCTTTCACACCGCCTGATATAGAGGTCCTGGATGGCAAGGTGCTCAGCCCCAGTGATGTACTGGGCTGTCTGCTCCACCCTCTGTAGCGCCATGCCATCGCGGGTGGTGCGATTGCCATACCAAGCAGTGATGCAGCCAGTCAAGTTGCTCTCAATGGCACAGCTGAAGCCCTTTTTGAGTATTTGAGGGCCCATGCTAAACTTTTTCAACCTCCTTAGGGGGAATGAAGCGCTGTCATGCCTTCTTCACAACTGCGCGCGTTTTGAGTCCTTTGTGATTTGGACACCGAGGAACTTGAAACTCGACCTGCTCCACTGCAGCCCTGTTGATGTGGATTGGGGCATGCTCCCCCTGCCCCCAGCCCTTCCTGTAGTCCACGATCAGCTCCTTGGTCTTAATGGCTTGGAGGGAGAGGTTGTTGTTCCGGCACCACACTGCCAGGTCACTGACCTCCTCCCTGTAGGCCGTCTCATCGTCACCGGTAATCAGACCTACCACCGTCATGTCGTCTGTAAACTTGATGATGGTGTTGGAATCGTGCATGGCCACGCAGTCATGGGTGAACAGAGTACAGGAGGTGTCTAAGCACACACCCGTGTGGGGCCCACGTGTTGATGGTCAGCGTGGCGAAAGTGATGTGGCTTACCCTCACCACTTGGGGTCAGCCCGTCAGGAAGTCCAGGATCAAATTTGCAGAGGGAGGTGTTCAGTCCCGGGGTCCTAAGCTTGGTGACAAGCTTGTAGGGGACAATGGTGTTGAAGGCTGAGCTGTAGTCAATTAACAGCATTCTCACGTAGGTATTCCTCGTATCTAGGTGGGTGAGGGCAGTGTGGAGTCCAATTGAGATTGTGTCATCTATGGATCTGTTGGGGTGGTATGCAAATTGGAGTGGGTCGAGGGTGTCTGGAATGATTGAGTTGAAGTGTGCCATAACCAGTCTCTCAAAGCACTTCATGAGTACAGATGTGAGTGCCACAGGGTGGTAGTCATTGTTGAAGCCTTAGAGTTCTTGGGAACAGGAATGATGGTGTTCATCATAAGATGTGTGGGGATTACAGACTGGGACAAGGAAAGGTTAGAAATTACCGTGAATATGCCTGCCAGCTGTTCTGCGCATGCTCTGAGAATGAACCCGGGAATATCATCGGGCCATGCGGCCTTGTAGGTGTTGACCTGATTAAAGACTTTTCACGTCAGCTTTGGAGTGCAAGATCACCCAGTCCTCTGAGGTCAGTGGCGGCCCTCACACCCGGCACAATGTTGTTATTGTAGAGGCGTGTATAATATGCATTGACTTCGCCTGGTAGAGCGGCATCGTTGGGCAGATCACGACTGGGTCTTTCTTTGTAATCCGTAATGGACTGTATCCCCTGCCACTTGGTGGGCATTTGAGCATATGTAATAGGATTCCACCTTATTCCTATTGTCCTTTTGCTCTTTTGATGATTCTGCTGAGATCATAGCGGGACTTTTTGTACTTGTTCTCAGGGTAGTCTGCGCCCTGTGTGCGGTAGCCCTGTCGTTTAGTTTAGTTAATTCCGCAGCGAACCTTCACTGTAGGGACAATGTCATCAATGCATTTCCTAGTGAAGCCAGTGACTGAGGTGGTAAGCTCATCGACGTTATCGGCACAGTGACCATTTCTCAACGGAGCAAGTCATGGGCACATCCTGTTTGAGCTTCTGCTTGTAAACAGGAAGCAGGAGTATGGAGTTATGATCCATTTGCCGAATGGCGGACAAGGGACTTGAATGCTTGCTTGTGGGTAGAATAACAGTGGTCTAGGACTTTATATCCCCTAGTGGCGAAGGAGACACGTTGATGTACATCATCCTTCCACCAGACATCACGTGTCTTAAAATCGATGGCATCCAGAAAAGCAGCCTCCGGATGAAGGTTTTCCTGCTTGTTTATAGCCTTGTACAGTTCAGTAAGTGCCATTTTTCAGAAAAGCAGAGAATATTGCTGTTGGTAGCAAATCTGCGATCGAAGGTCATCCATCTATCTTATTAGTAGAATGAAGGGAAGAGTTTGCCGGTTTTCTCTTTGCCTTAATCTCGCTAGGATCCCCCCTCTTTTGGCTCTGTTATGCCGGCGTTTCCTTTTGGGTAATACAGTACGAAAATTGAGTCGGAATTACAGAAAGGGCAAATGAGTCAAAGTTGAAGCCAGAATTGAGGTAAGTAACTGCCGATCTGATGTTCATAAGTTCTCGTCGGTTGAAGAAATGATAGCGGATACATTTTGTGAAAATAAAGACAAAATAGCAAAATTGGGTCGGAGAATGTAAAACAGTGGCCCAATCCAGTACAACGCCATCTTTCCTGTTGTTAGGCCCAAGGCGAAGCAGTTGGCAACAGCTTTTATGAAACTGCTTTTATAAAATTGATTTTATAAAACCGCTTTTATGAAACTGTTGCAAACATAAAAAAATGTGAAGATTAACTTCATGTTTTCATTAAAAATATTATTTTAATGAGTAAATTGGTTTTATATCGTACTTCCACCAGACAATTTAGTCCAGGCAAAAGCCAGTTGTTAACTCTGAGGTTCTGAAGTTGCTATCCAAACATGCTGGTCATAAATATTTTTGTTTTGTTTTGACCCAGTTGTTTGTTCTATTTATTTCATTCATTATAAATTGCTATGCTAAAAAAATCATTGGCATGTAGCCAGCTAGCTAGCTAGCAGAGGTTAAATGATGATGAGAGATGAGCACCAATAAATAAATAATGATTTAATAAATAATGTATAAATAGGCAAAAAGCAGCTGATTGTCAAGTCAATAATATAGTTATGGAGGATAGCTAGGCTAATGTTACTTCTCATTTGCTAGCTAGCTAGCCAACTAAAGGCAAGCTAACACACAATAACATAAAGCAGCTGAAATGACAGCGAACTGTGCATTTTCATTTGTTTTTTGTTTCTATATTGCCATTTCTTTGAATATGTCCATTATAAAGATCCTGATAATTATACGCCTGGCTCAGAGAAGATGTCAGTCTCGTCACGTTCATATGCATGGCACAATGGAGATCACAAAAAATACTACAAGATGTTGCGCAGGCCAGGTAGAAACATGACAAGGCTTACTTATTAAATCCCGCTGAACCAAATGCTAGCCAATAAGCATGGGGAAATAATGTCTAGAATTTTTTTTCTGGGAGAGATGAAATGTATGAATGCCTGGCTTGGCTGCAACCCGTTTTATAATACCTTTGAGATCAGTCAGTGCATATGATTATCAGAGAGAACAGCGTATTATCTGATACGAAAACACCATTGAACTCATTGATACAATCTGATGAATGCCTTGACACATCTGTGACCATTATTTTGCAAAAGCTTCACAAAATCAATAGTGTTTGCTCCGAAACACCTGAGGCGACGATACCCATGAATGCTTTATTTACCATTTTATGAATATCTGATACGAAAACACCATAGATGTTGACTAATGAACAACCTGCCCTGCTTGTGATACCAAACCAAGGGACCACTACAGCTACAGCACGTACCAGTACGACTGCGTCCCAAATGGCACCCTATTCTCTATATTGTGCAATACTTTTGACCAGAGCCCAATGGGCCCTGGTCAAATGTAATGCACTATATAGGGGGTAGGGTGCCATTTTGGACAAAATACTATAATTACCTCAAATGTCACTCTTCTCTGTCCGTCTGTCTCTAATTCATATTCCACCACGTCCTCCATTCACTTCATCAATAATAGGTAAGAGAGCTGAGCTAAGTGGAGGAGTTTGAAAAAGTGGATAGTCTCCCTGCGCCCCTGTGAAGGCCCAGGGAGGCCTGGGGCGGGCATGGAGCACAGCGGCCAGCCTGCTCAGTCTGTCCGTCTGTCCCAGCTAATGAGGCAGATGTCAGGTATGCCAAAGAAGACTCTCCTCAGAGCTACAGAGTGGATGAGGGGGAAAATGGGCCTGCCAATATAATTGGCACCTGATGTGTCAGACAACTTGGATGCGCTGGCTGACATTCATTACACTTAATAATGCACTCCTCCCGCTTCTCGCTCGCTCCCCCTCGCCCCGAATAACCAGCTGCCTGGTTGAAACCATAATGCCATTAGTCTTCAAAGGCGCTGTGTCAAGCCCTCCTTTTGACCGTGTCCTCTGTTCTGTAGTAGAGGGAAAACCTGCTCTCCCTGCAGTTATCTGTTCAGCAGTCAAGTCTAGCTGTCTGCGTCCTCGCCTCTCTGTCTGCCTGTCTCACTCCTCACTAGGGAGAGAGAGAGAGGTCCATTCCTCTGTTGAGGGATATTTTCTGAAGACATAAAGATGTCTTTCCCAGGGACATGGCTAACCTGCTGGAGCAACTGAGACATATTCAGAGGTGTCTTTTGATTCTCATTACTCACTGCCACATTGGCACCTCAGAACCACTCATCTGTCTGAACTCCCCAAGTCTTCATGTCCAGATATTATCTGGGCTTCTGCTGCAAGTGAGGTGTGGCATCTGTCTCTGTTGCCAGTACAGTCCAACCCGAGCCCATCACACTGGTGTCCCTGACAGGATGCGAGGAGAATGCCAGCCCAGCGTAGGTACTGTACACTGCGTTCTGAGCTCCTCTCCTCTCCTTTGGCTGGCTCTGTCTGCCAGCCTGTCCTTTCCAATCAGGCTTGAGTTCACTTGTAATGCTGCGTGTGCAGGAAGCGTGTCTGGAGAGAGCAAAGCTCCTTCAGCTCAAGGATCAGAGGCCCACTCCTGTGTTAAGAGAGCTGCATCTCTTATTCTGTCTCTGCCATGTTTTCCTTGGGTTGGGGGTGGACTTGATCATTTTTTTTTATGCCCTGACAATGTTTTCTACATTTTAGAAATGGCCTTTTCTGGCCTTAAAATTGAGTTTCTTGCAATGTAGCCAATGTTGCTGTTTTTTGTGTGACAGTTATCAACAAGTGCTTCTTCTCTTTCCTGTTGGTAACATATATTCCGTTTTTGAAAAAAGTACATACATATATTGTGTGTAACTTGTACATATATTTATAAATCAGTGAACTCAGGACCGCACAAACATTTACATGTATTCATCAGAGGTCTGACACTAAATATATTCATATGAGAGAAGTAAAGGGTTTGCTGATCATTTTCCATGAAACATAGCAGTAACAGAGCAAGTACTGACAGACAAAGGACGGATGTAATGTCATTCATGTAACATCAGCGAGATGTGTTATCATGAATAATGAATAATGAATAAGAAGAAACTCCTTTTCTCTGTAATAAATCTGTTGGGATCCTGAATGAATGTAAAAAAAAATATGTCAATGCTTGAGCCTATTGTTGAAGTCGGTAATTAAGTGTTTTTTTAGAATTGAACCACAGTGTTTCTGTAAATACAACAATCTTTTTTTATCTCTTCCATAACTGCGATCATGGATATCTATTTTGTTGTAAAGACAAATCTTTTTGGAATTAATAGCAAGGATGGTTTGTCTGCATTTCTCCATAAATTATTTTATTTGTACAATATTTCATGCTAGTTTAGTTTAATTTGTCCTATTTTGTATTACAGTTACTGCTGATGTACAGTTGAAGTCGGAAGTTTAAATGTATTTGGCTAAGGTGTATGTAAACTCAGTTTTTCACAATTCCTGACATTTAATCCTAGTAAAAATTCCCCGTCTTAGGTCAGTTAGGATCACCACTTTATTTTAAGAATGTGAAATGTCAGAATAATAGTAGAGAGAATGATTTATTTCAGCAGTTATTTATTTCATCACATTCCCAGTGGGTCAGAAGTTTACATATACTAATTGAGTGTTTGGTAGCATTGCCTTTAAATTGTTTAACTTGGGTCAAACGTTTCAGGTAGCCTTCCACAAGTTTCCCACAATAAGTTGGGGGAATTTTGGCCCATTCCTCCTGACAGAGCTGGTGTAACTGAGTCAGGTTTGTAGGCCTCCTTGCTCGCGCACACTTTTTCAGTTCTGCCCACAAATTTTCTATAGGATTGAAGTCAGGGCTTTGTGATGGCCACTCCAATACCTTGACTTTGTTGTCCTTAAGCCATTTTGCCACAACTTTTGAAGTATGCTTGGGGTCATTGTCCATTTGGAAGACCCATTTGCGACCAAGCTTTAACTTCCTGACTGATGTCTTGAGATGTTGCTTCAATATATCCACATAAATGTCCTGCCTCATGATGCCATCTATTTTGTGAAGTTTTTCAGTCCCTCCTGCAGCAAAGCACCCCCACAACATGATGCTGCCACCCCCCGTGCTTCACTGTTGGAATGGTGTTCTTCGGCTTGCAAGTCTCCCCCTTTTTCCTCCAAACATAACAATGGTCATTATGGCCAAACAGTTCTATTTTTGTTTCATCAGACCAGAGGACATTTCTCCAAAAAGTACGATCTTTGTCCCCATAGGCAGTGGCAAACAGTAGTTTGGCTTTTTTTATGGTGGTTTTGGAGCAGTGGCTTCTTCCTTGCTGAGCGGCCTTTCAGGTTATGTCGATATAAGACTTGTTTGACTGTGGATATAGATACTTTTGTACCTGTTTCCTCCAGCATCTTCACAAGGTCCATTGCTGTTGTTCTGGGATTGATTTACACTTTTCTCACCAAAGTACGTTCATCTCTAGTAGACAGAATGCGTCTCCTTCCTGAGCGGTATGACGGCTGCGTGGTCCCATGGTGTTTATACTTGTGTACTATTGTTTGTACAGATGAACGTGGTACCTTCAGGCGTTTGGAAATTGCTCCCAAGGTTGAACCAGACTTGTGGAGGTCTACAAATGTTTTCTGATGTCTTGGCTGATTTCTTTTGATTTTCCCATGATGTCAAGCAAAGAGGCACTGAGTTTGAAAGTAGGCCTTGAAATACATCCACAGGTACACCTCCAATTGATTCAAATTATGCCAATTTGCCTATCAGAAGCTTCTAAAGCCATGACATAATTTTCTGGATTTTTCCAAGCTGTATAATGCACAGTCAACTTAGTGTATGTAAACTTCTGACCCACTGGAATTGTGATACTGTGAATTATACGTGAAATAATCTGTCTGTAAACAATTGTTGGAAAAATTACTTTTGTCGTGCACAAAGTAGATGTCCTAACCGATTTGCCAAAACTATAGTTTGTTAACAAGAAATTTGTGGAGTGGTTGAAAAACGAGTTATAATGACTCCAACCTAAGTGTATGTAAACTTCCGACTTCAACTGTATGTATTCATTAGTGAGTACATAAGGGAGTACATGATAGTTGAATATTTAATTGCAATGGGGGGTTTTATCACATGCAGGGAGAAAAGCAAATGCCTTTTTGCTTCTAATATCAAGCTGCTGCACAGCGAAGGCAGTCAGCAGATTCACTCTCTTCTCTGCAAAGTGGAGCAGCAGAGACAAAAGAGAGATTATAGCCAGAGATAATGGTGTGTTTTATTCATCTGACTGTGTGTAGCTTGATGCTGACCAGCATTAGATTATGTTTTGTGTTGATCTCATTGTGTTTGCAGTGAGATCTGTACACCTGTGAGTGTGTAATTAATTCCACCGTTGACCTGACTGCCGGAAGACGCTGAGTTCTGACAGAGAGGAGAGAGAACAACAACAGCACCAGTTGTGACTCGATGGGTGGTGTGAAGTATGTCACCTTGTGTGGGTACCGTGTGCCAAATTAAAAAGCTCTCAAGAAATTAGAAAAGCTTGTGATATTTTGCTATTGAAGATCAAAAAGCAGGCTTGTGTCAGTGAAAAATTTGACTGGTTATATGATCCTAGGCGTTTGATGCTCGTTACTACTTCACAGTAGGGCTGTTTGTGCCTTAATTACTTTAATGTGCTTTATTATGGAAATATGAATTAAACAATTAAAGCCAAGGAGAAAAGCACTGAGCTATATTGGCACTGAGATATATAGACAGGATCCATCCTGGCTAGCCATGATTGGCTGAGATTATGGTGAGTTTGGACATGCCGAGAGATGAGTACTGATTGGTCTGTCGTGTCACATGATTCAGTCTATAACAGAACGGGGGCTTCCCTGGTGGGTATATAGATACTGTTTTCTATCAGAGTTTGGGAAAGATATAACTGTGGACAACTGCAAAAGTGTTGTTTCAGCTCTCAAAAACATTGCTGCCCTGAATTTAGCTAGTACTTTTCTCCTTTTCTCTGTTAAGTGGGTTTACAAGTTTATAAACTTTCAAAGCAGCACAACTCCCATGTTTCATAAAACTACCGTGCTGTCAAAAACATGATTTTCCTGTGTTTTATATCTATGATTTTCCTGTGTTTTTATATATATTTCCACAATGAGGTTGGAATAATATTGTGAAAATAATTATAATGCCCTTTTAGTGTAAGAGCTATTTGAAACGACCGCCTGAAATTTCAGCCTGTTTTGGTGGGATGGAGTTTTGGCCTGCCTGGTGACATCACCAGGTGGTAAATTAGTTAATAGAACAATAAGAAAGAGCGTTCCAAACCTCTCTGTCAATAACAGCTAGTTTTCGTTTTCCTCTCCCCACTCAGACAACTTCCAAACAGTCCTAGCAAAAGTATTGCTTGAGAAATTGCTCTTTGCTAAGAAGCTATTTTTGTTGCTTTTTGATATTTTTTATTGAAAACAATCACAGTTAGGTACTTCATTTTGTACCCAGAAATTATTTGATAAAAACGGCTACATTGGACATAAAAAATAAATTAATAATAATAATCACAAAATGTGACTTAAGCTCATATAGAGCTGTGCCGTCACAAATAAATAAGTGTTGTCTCTAAGTCTTTTCCTGTTGCATGGTCAAAGATAGGGCAGATAAGTGAGGCGGGTTTAGAAACGGATAGTGGAGGGAGAAGATCAGACTGTCAGTTCCTCAGTGCACTTTTAACCTATTTTTAACTTGGCAATGAGCTTTGCTTTCAAATTTCTAATTAGTAGCTACTTTTAACATGGTCCACAGGGCAGAGGCAGAATCGGTAAGAGACTTATTTCTATGTACCGGCATGCACTGTACAGTAGGCACTCTAGGGAGAACCTTGATATCCAATGTTCTGCCAGGTCTAGGAAGTATAACAGCATGGGGTTAAGGATACCTATGGCACAATTGTACCTTAGTATACCTAGATGATAGTGTGGATGGAACGAAGTATATGACAAGGTCAATATAATGTGGATGTGAACCGATATATTGTGTGTAAACCCCTTAACCTGACCTCTATACAATATATCCATGATCTGCCAGACCAGCAGTTGATGTGGTCTTCTGGAGATGACACAAGTCCCTTAGTATCTGGCTGCTGGGAGGAGCTGTAGGTGGATGGGTTCATTGTAATGACTAGTATGGAATTAATGGAATGGTATCAAACATGGAAACCACATTTGACTACATTCCATTATTCCATTCCAAGTGGTGTAAAGTACTTAATTAAAAATACTTTAAAGTACTACTTAAGGGTATCTTGGGGTATCTGTACTTTACTTTACTATTTATATTTTTGACAACTTTTACGTTACTATATTCCTAAGGAAAATAATACCTGAAAGTACTCGTTACAATTTGTATGATTAGCAGGACAGAAAATGGTCCAATTCACGCACTTATCAAGATAACATCCCTGGTCGTCCCTACTGCCTCTGATCTGGCAGACTCACTAAACACAAATGCTTCGTTTGTAAATGATGTCTGAGTGTTAGTGTGCCCCTGGCCATCCATAATATAGGGGAAAAAAGACAATTGTGCCATCTGGTTTGCTTAATTTAAGGAATTTTAAATGATTCATACTTTTACTGATTTTTAAGTATATTTTAGCAATTACATTTACTTATGATACTTAACTATATTTACAACCAAATACTTTTAGACTTTTACTTAAGTAGTATTTTACTGGGTGACTTTCACTCATTTTCTGTTAAGGTATCTTTTACTTTTACTCAAGTATGACAGTTGGGTACTTTTTCCACCACTGCATTCCAACCATTACTAGGAGCTTGTTCTTCTATAGCTCCTCCCACCAGCTTCCTCTGCTTAGTATACCTATGACACGTACCTTAGGATACCTATAAAATACATGAATGTGGATGTGAGCCTGAACCTGTATCCACAATCTGCCATGCAGCAGTTGATGTGGTCTTGTGAAGATGTAAATGAGGCCTGTGTCTGTGGCTAACTGTACAGTAGGTGATGTTGAATGTTTCCACCACTGACTCCACCACCATGTTAACCTTCAGGATGAGAAACCCTGTGGGCAGAGCTGTCTAGGCAGCAGACACATTATAACCCAGGCTTTTAAAGCTCTGCATGTGGCCCAAATGGCACCCTATTCCCGATATAGTGCACTACTTTTATGGGTTCTAGTCAAAAGTAGTGTACTATAAGGTGCGAAAGAAGTCATTAGAGGATGCAATTTAGGATGCAACCTTTGTCTCTGAGAACATCTCTGTCTGTCATGCTAGAGAAATCCCGTTCCTGCTTCCCATTATGTCAAAAACTACTTTAATAGGCAGTTTCAGTTCTCGAGAACATCATAGCAACGCTGCCAGTTGTCGTGGCGTGTAGTATTAAGCTGAACTGGCATGAAGGTCAACAACTTCAGGCTCAATGATTCTAAAGTTCTACAGCGAAATAAAGCTCTATGTTTCTACGAAACGTACTATATGAAAGACTCCCTACGAAGATGAAACCTTTTGACAGTTGACATGCAAAATTATTAATTGAGAAACTTTAGATTTACCCTTCAACCATGAGTTTAATGATGGCACTGGGTCGTTACATGACAAAAGTGAATTTAGCACCTTTTCTTTTTGAATCTTTTGATATTTGAATTATAAATATTGCATTTTAAAAGCCTGTTATATTAAATGAAGATTTTCTATATGATTAAATACTTGGGTGCTTTATTTCCTGACATTAATAGTGTCGTTACTGGGCTCCATCTTGTAATAAATGTAATTCATTTGAATGCCATTTATGGAGGCTGTGAGCAAAATCTGCAAAAGATAGTTCTGACCTCTTCCCTCTATGCCCTCTGGAATCGCCCCAGGAGAGCCACCAGGTGGTGTTATGGTATTTCTACATGGTACACGTCATGTAAAGCTGTATAAACGTCATCCCAATACAGTTTCAACTTTGGACATGACCAGAATGTATGTGCATAGTTGCTCACTTGTTCCTCCAACAGCTACTACTACAACCATTTTCCCTGTAATATGTGGTGTTCTAAAGAATCTTGTAATCATGTTCCATTAACATTTCCTCCAGGTGTTTGAACAGGTAACTAGGTAGGCTTCAGAGCACATTTCATCCCATGTCTCTACTTGTATTTCCTGCTGTATTTCAGCTTGCCACTTCCTCTTTACATGGAGGTAGCAATTTGGTTCCATGGATAGCAGTGTCTGATAAATACAAGATATTACCTTCCCGCGAGCGACGCTAATGTTTGTTAAGGAAATTCCTAATATGTAGAAACCTAAAGAAGTCTGTTCTAGGGAGGTTGAACTCCTCTCTAATTTTCTCAAAGGACTTCAAGGTGCCTCCCCTGAATAAGGGATAGCCAGTGCATTCGGAAAGTATTGAGACCATTTGACTTTTTACACATTTTGTTATGTTACAGGCTTATTCTTAAATGTATTAAATCAATGTTTTTCTTCATCACTTTACAAACAATAGCGCATAATGACAAAGTGAAAACAGGTTTGTAGATTTAATTTTATTTGTATAAAAAAAAATCCCACAGTTGATAATGCAGCGACGCTTTGGCAGCGACGGATCTGCGGAGAAGAATGGGAGAAACTCCCTAAATACAGGTGTGCTAAGCTTGTAGTGTCATACCCAAAAAGACTTGAGGCTATAATCGCTGCCAAAAGTGCTTCAACAAAGTTTTGAGTAAAGGGTCTGAATACTTAGGTAAATGTGATATTTCAGTTTTTTATTTTTAATACATTTGCTAAAATTTCTAAAAACATGTTTTTGCGTTGTCATTTTGTGTAGATAGTTTTTTCCCCTCATCAATTTAATCCATTTTAGAATAAGGTTGTAATGTAACAAAATTTGGAAAAAGTCAAAGGGTCTGAATACTTTCCGAAAGCACTTTATACCCTGCCATTATGTGACAGAGCCATGAGGAGAAACTGAAATGTTTTTTGTCCATTTGTGTATTTCCATTTGTAGAGTTTTTCGATATAGCCTGGAATAAAAGAAAAAGGGCGACCTATATCAATATAAAAATATTCCAAGCCCTATAGAACAAATGGCAAGTGCGTGTATATGTGTGTGTATGTATATATATAATTAATTATTGCTTCGATAACCATATTTACTATTATGTATTGATTTCTGTGTCACTCTTTATGGGGTGTCCACTGCACAGAACACTGGAAGAATTATCACAGTGAAATATTGTTGGTTTTTGTATCAATTAATCCTGTAAGGGATGTGTTGCCAACTGCAGATTTGACATAAAAATAAATGTCATTCATTCATTCATTCATTCATTCATTCATGCAGTCCATTCATTAATTCTATAGTTCTTTACAGACATATCCATAAAAGGCAACCTCGAAATCCCCTGTTGACATGCATGCAAATTTCTCTATGCTTAGCAGGCGTGTTTTCATACTGTCAATAACCCAAGCAGTCATTGGTTTTAACTGCGCTGCCCAAAAATAAAACCTTACATTTGGAAGTGCAAAGCCTCCCACTGATTTAGGAAGCTGTAATGTTTTATATCTTACTCTCGGGCGTCTACCTTGCCATATAAATCTGGAAGTCAGGCGGTCAAGCATATTGAATGTAGATTTGGAGATTTGTACAGGAAGTATTTGAAACAGATACAACAATCTGGGGAGGTCTCTATTCACAGGTAATTTTTAATGCAATGGATTATCTTATCATAGTTTCCCCCATATAAACTCTAGTGATGGCGGAATAAAGATTCCCAGGTACTTAGTGCCCTCACTGGGCCACTTTGTATCTCATCCTGGTGTGGAATCTTCCCACTTATGTCCATCGCCTCAGTCTTATCCACATTAAATTTATAGCCTGAATAGAATCCAAATTGTGAGACACACTCCTTCACATGGGGTATTGATGAAAGCCATACATCGTCCGCATACAGTGACACTTTATGCTTTTCTCCCCCTATCACAATTCCTGTTATATTGTTATTATCTTTAATCAGTTGTGCTAAGGGCTCAATACAAATTGAAAACAGAGTGGCGAGAGTGAGCATCCTTGCCTGGAGCCGCACTATAGGGAGAAGGCCGCCGACGCGTGACCATTCACCCTTATCAACGCTCGTGGATTTTAAAGTATCCGAGTCCATTTAAAAAAAGTTAGGCCCGAACCCAACGCGTTGCAGAGTTGTAAACAGGAATCCCCAGGACACGGGATCAAACGCTTTTTCTGCATCTAAAGTTAAGATCATTGCCTCCCCTCCAGTAGCCCGGGCATGGGTTATGACATTGAGCAGCCTACGAATATTGTCACCTGAGTAGTGGCCTGTGATGAAGCCTGTGGTCCGCGTGTATGATAGAGGCAATTACTTTATTCACCCATCTGGCTAGGATTGCTGTTAAAATGTTGAGGTTGAGAAGCGAAAAAGGCCTATGCGAACTACACTGGGTTGGGTCTTTACCCTCTTTGTAAATTACTGTAATGGTTGCATCCCTCCAGGAGGGGGCAAGATTCCCAGTCTCTAGGGAGTGGTGATATGCTTGTAGAAGAAGAGGAGATAACACATTTGATTAAACATTTGAAGATGTGCTGACGTAACAATATGATCCAGTGCTTTTGTTATTCTTAAGATTTGAAATGTCCTCATCAATTTCTCAATCCGGTATAGGTTCTACTAATTCTTTAGCCAATGTTTCAGGTACAGTAGCTCTGTCATTCCCACCTTTTTCCAAAATTATTTAAATTCTTCCCTATCTGAGCAAGTACCCGAGGTTCCATAGAGAACCCTTAACATGATTTTTGAATCACTACCTCATATCTGTACCCCACTCATACAATTTTAAACACAGATTCAATCACAAAGACCAGGGAGGTTTTCCAATGCCTCGCAAAGAAGGGCACCTATTGGTAGCTGGGTGAGAATTGAATATCCTTTTGAGCATGGTGAAGTTATTAATTATACTTTGGATGGTGTATCAATACATACAGTCACTACAAAGATACAGGTGTCCTTCCTAACTCAGTTGCCGGAGAGGAAGGTTACCTGGCCAGGCTCCGTAGACGTGTACACCACTCCCGAGTATACTATAAGCCAATGTCCAGTCTCTTGACAACAAGGTAGACAATTCGAGCAAGGGTTGCATTCCAGAGAGACATCAGAGATTGTAACATTCTCTGTTTCACGGAAACATGGCTCTCTCAGGAAATGTTGTCGGAATTGGTTCAGCCACCTGGCTTCTACCTGCTTTGCGCCGACAGAGATAAACACCTCTCTGGGAAAAGGAATGGCGGGGGTGTATGCTTTATGATTAATGACTCATGGTATAATCATAATAACATACAGGAACTCAAGTCCTTCTACTCACACGATCTAGAATTCCTTACAAACCATTTTACCTACCAAGAGAATTATCGTCAGTTATAGTCACAGCTGTGTACATTCCCCCACAAGCAGACACCAAGACAGCCAACAAGGAACTTCAGTGGAGTATATGCAAACTGGAAACCATACATCCTGAGGCTGCATTTATTGTAGCTGGGGATTTTAACAAAGCAAATTTGAGAACAAGTCTACCAAAAATTCTGCCAGCATATTGATTGCGCTATGCGCATGCTCAACACCCCCGACCACTACTACTCTAACTTCCGCAATGCATAGAAAGCCCTCCCCCGCCCCCCCTTTGGCAAATCCGACCACGACTCCATCTGGCTCCTTCCGTCTTATAGGCAAAAACTCAAACAGGATGTACCAGTGACGAGAACCATTCAACGCTGGTCCGACCAATCGGAAGTCACGCTTCAAGATTGTTTTGAGCACGTGGACTGGAATATGTTCCGGTCAGCCTCCGAGAACAACATCGACCTATACGCTGACTCTGTGAGTGCGTTTATAAAGAATTGCATTGGAGATGTTGTACCCACTGTGACTATTAAAACCTACCCTATCCAGAAACTGTGGATGGATGGCGGCATTCGTGCAAAACTGAAAGCACGATCCACCGCATTCAACCATGGAAAGAGGTCTAGGAATATGTCTGAATATAAACTGTGTAGCTATTCCCTCCGCAAAGTGAAATGCCAGTACGGGGACAAGGTGGAGTCGCAATTCAATGGCTCAGACACAAGACGTATGTGGCAGGGTCTACAGGAAATCAGACTACAAAAAGAAATCCAGCCACGTCACGGACACCGACATCACACTTCCACACAAACTAAACACCTTCTTTGTCTGCTTTGAGGATAGTACAGTGTCACACCTCTAACAAGGACTGCACCCGTGGCTGACGTGAGTAAAACATTTAAACTTGTTAACCCTCGCAAGGCATATTCAATCGTTCCCTATCCCAGTCTGTTGTTCCCACATGCTTCAAGATGGCTACCATGGTTCCTGTACCCAAGAAGGCAAGATAACTGAACTAAATGACTACCGCCCCGTAGCACTCACTTCTGTCATCATGAAGTGCTTCGAGAGACTAGTCAAGGATCATATCACCTCCATCTTACCGGCCACCCTAGACCCACTTCAGTTTGCATACTACCCCAACAGGTGCACAGACGACACAATCGGCATCACACTGCACACTGCCGTATCCCATCTGGGCAAAAGGAATACCTATGTAAAAATGCTGTTCATTGACTACAGCTCAGCTGGAGGCCCTGGATCTCAACCCTGCCCTGTGCAATTGGGTCCTGGACTTTCTGACGGGGCGCCCGCAGGTGATGAAGATAGGAAACAACATCTCCACTTCGCTGACGCTCAACACTGAGGCCCCACAAGGGTGCGTGCTCAGCCCCCCCCCTGTACTCCCTGTTCACCCACGACTGTGTGGCCATGCACGCCTCCAACTCAATCATCAAGTTTGCAGACAACACAACGGTAGTGAGCTTGATTACCAACAACGACGAGACCGCCTACAGGGAGGAGGTGAGGGCACTCGAATGTGGTGTCAGGAAAACAACCTCTCACTCAACGTTAACAAAACAAAGGAGATGATCGTGGACTTCAGGAAACAGCAGAAGGAGCATCCCCCACTCCACATCGAAGCGACTCCAGTGGAGAAGGTGGAAAGTTTTAAGTTCCTCTGCGTACACATCACAGACAAACTGAAATGGTCCAGTCACGGAGACAGTTTGGTGAAGAAGGCGCAAACAGCGCCTCTTCAACGTAAGGAGTCTGAAGAAATTTGGCTTGTCACCCAAAATCCTGACAAACTTCTACAGATACACAATCGAGAGCATCCTGTCGTGCTGTATCACAGCCTGGTAAGGCAACTGCACCGCACTCAATTGCAAGGCTCTCCAGAGGGTGGTGCGGTCTGCACATGCATCACCGGGGGCAAACTACCTGCCCCCTATGACACATACAGCACCCAATGTCACAGGAATGCCAAAAAGATCATCAAGGACATCAACCACCCAAGCCACTGCCTGTTCACACCGCTACCACCCAGAAGGCGAGGTCAGTACAGGTGCATCAAAGCTGGGACCGAGAGACTGAAAAACAGCTTCTATCTCAAGGCCATCAGACTGCTAAACAGCCATCACTGGCACAGAGAGGCTGCTGCCTACATACAGACTTGAAATCATTGGCCACTTTAATAAATGGATCACTAGTCACTTTATACAATGCACTCTAAATAATGCCACTTTAATAATGTTTACATATTTTACATGACTCATATCACATGTATATAATTTAGAGAACTTTTTAGATATTACTGCACTGTCGGAACTAGAAGCACAAGCATTTCACTACACTCGCATTAACATCTGCTAACCGTGTGTATGTGACAAATAAAATTTGATTTGATTACAGATTTTAATGGCTGTGATAGGAGAAAACTGAGGATGGATCAACAACATTGTAGTTACTCCACAATACTAAGCTAATTGACATAGTGAAAAGAAGAAAGCCTGTACAGAAAAAAAATATTCCAAAACATACATCCTGTTTGCAACAAGGCACTGAAGTGAAACTGCAACACAATGTGGCAAAGCAATTCACTTTTTGCCCTGAATGCAAAGGGTTATGTTTGTGTCAAATCCAATACAACATATTAATGAGTACCATTCTCCATATTCTCAAACATAGCGGTGGCTGCATTATGTTATGGGTATGCTTGTAATTGTTAAGGACTGGGGGAGTTTTTCAGGATTAAAAATAAACTGAATGGAGCTAAGCACGGCGGAAATCCTAGAGGAAAACCTGGTTCAGTCTGCTTTCCAACAGACACTGGGAGATGAATTCACCTTTCAGCAGGAGTTGCTTACCAAGACGTTCCTGAGTGGCGAGGTTACAGTTATTATTATTTTAGCTGTATACCACAGCATATTGGAGTTCAAATTAAATAATGAATATGAGCTGAAAGTACAGACTTGTATTTATTGATGATGTGACTGCTGACAAAAGCAGCAGGATGAATTCTGAAGTGTTTAGGGCAATATTATCTGCTCAGATTCAGCCAAATGTTTCAAAACTCATTGGACAGCGCTTCATAGTGCAGATGGACAATGACTCGAAGCATACTGCGAAAGCAACCCAATACCTTTTTAAGGCAAAGAAGTGGAATGTTCTGCAATGGCAAAGTCAATCGCATCACCTGACCAATTGAGCATGCGTTTTACTTGCTGAAGGAAAAACTGAAGGCAAAATGCCCCAAGAACAAGCAGGAACTGAAGACCGCTGCAGTAAAGGTCTGGCAGAGCATCACCAGGGAAGAAACCCAGCATCTGGGGATGTCTATGGGTTCCAGACTTCAGGCAGTCATTGACTGCAAAAGATTTGCAACCAACTATTAAAACTCACAATTAAATATATGATTATGTTAGTTTGTCCCATTTACTTTTGAGCCCCTAAAATTGGGGGGCTATGTATAAAAATGGTTGTAAATCCTACATGGTTCATACAATAACTTAGACAAAAGCCTTAAATTAAAGATGAAAGTCTACACTTCAAGCACATCTTGGTTGTTTCCGTTCAAATCCATTGTGGTGGTTGCGTACAGACCCAAAATGATGCAAATTGTGGCACTGTCCACATACTTATGAACCCGACTGTATGCGATACTTCTGTATTTAATTTTCATTATATGTGCAAACATTTCTAAAACATCTTTTTACTTTGTCATTGTGGGTTGATGGGTGAGGGAAAAAAATATTGAATCCATTTTGAATTCAGGCTGTAACACAACGAAATGTGAAATAATTCAAGGGGTATGAAAACTTTCTGAAGCCTCTGTATATTAGATGCTTGCTGTTTCCTTAGCTGGAATGCTAATAAGCGGCTTGGACTACCATGTTCATAATGTCTCTGCTTGGCAAACCTTTATTGGCCC
Source organism: Salvelinus alpinus (assembly GCF_045679555.1). Lineage (NCBI taxonomy): Eukaryota > Metazoa > Chordata > Actinopteri > Salmoniformes > Salmonidae > Salvelinus > Salvelinus alpinus. Next base: position 65,044,113 of record NC_092090.1, read on the forward strand.
TCTATGTTTTCAGAGAGCAGGCTATCTAAAGCTCTGTGCATTTCCTTAAGGGATGTCATCAGAGCTGTGGGTGGTTTCACTCTGTTCTGTTGTTTTAAATGGTTTATTTTGCTTTCCAATTCAGTGCGCTTGGATTCGTTCCTGTTTTTTCCGCGCTTGTGAATTATACATATTGCGACCTCTTAGAAATGCTTTTGCACAGTCCCAAAGCGTAAGTAATGAGATCTCAGGGGTTAAGATCAAGATTAGGGTTGCACAATTTGGGGAATATTCTGAGGTGTAAACTTTCCGTGGGAATTAACGGGAATATATGGGAATTAATGGAAATATATGCATATTAATACCATTTAAATGTAGATGTTTTTTGCATTGGATATATTTACCATATCATATGGAGACAGAAACATAAACCTTTTACCTTATCATAAGTAGACATAATTGCAAATGATTAAATCCTTGATTAAAACAATTTAGTTACGAATTGAACTTTAATTAAATTAGTAGACTCTTCACCTGGGATGATTTCACTGGACAACAAAAGAAAGGGAATATTGAATGATCCCCAATGATCCATCGCATCTCTCAAAAACGTTAGTCTAGAAACTAAAGCTTTGTTTGTGTCATCCTCTCAGGCTGCCATGTCTTCTCCTTGGACCTCCTCAGTGTCCACCTCTTGAACATCAGACTGAGGCCTCATCTTCATTGTCAATTTCCAACCTGGTTGAGGATGTCTCGTTGTCAGGCTCAAAAAGCCTCAAATTTGCCTGGATGGCCACCAATTTTCAACCCTTGTATTGGTCAGCCTGTTGTGTGCTTTGGTGTGTGTGTTCCCAAACAAGGACCAGTTGCTCTCTGAGGCGGCTGATGTTGGTGGGATTTGGAGGATGATGGAGGCAACAGGGGAAAGAGCCTCAGATCCACAAAGTCCCTTCCACCAGGTGGCTGTTGAGATATGTTGGCACGACTGCCATATTGCATCTCCATCCCAAAGCCCTTGCTTGGAAGTGTACTTCGCCAGACTGCCAAGAACCTTGCCCTCATCCAGACCAAGGTGGCGAGACATGGTAGTGAAGACCCCATTGGCCTTGTTGATCTCTGCACCAGACAGGGTGCTCTTGCCAGCATACTTGGGGTCCAACATGTACGCTGTGGCGTGTATGGGCTTCAGGCAGAAGTCTTCACGCTTTTTGATGTATTTCAGAACTGCAGTTTCCTCTGCTTGGAGCAACAGTGAAGTGGTCAGGGCAGTATGGATTTTTCTCTTACATCTGCAAGCAGAGTCTGAACATCAGACAGGATGGCATTGTCTCCCTCAATCCATGCAATGGCTACAGGTTTCAGGAGTTTCAGGCTGCTTACCACTCTCTCCCAAAATACATCATCCAGGAGGATCCTCTTGATGGGGCTGTCCATATCGGCAGACTGTGATATGGCCATTTCTTGGAGAGACTCCTTCCCCTCCAGGAGACATTCAAACATGATGACAACACCACACCAACAGGTGTTGCTTAGCATCTTCAATGTGGTGCTCTTATTCTTCTCATGCTCATGCTTGGTGAGGTTGATTGCTGCTATAACTTGATGACCCTTCACATACCTAACCATTTCCTTGAGCAGGACAGCCAATGGGTGTAATGTGAGGGTAGGACTCCAACACTTTAGACCGCAGCATTGTCTGTCACCAGTGCAAATACCTTCTGTGGTCCAAGGTCATTGTGTGACTGCCTTCAGCTCATCTGCAATGTAGAGACCAGTGTGTCTGTTGTCCCTTGTGTCTGTGCTCTTGTAGAATACTGGATGAGGGGTGGAGTTCATGTAGTTAATTATTCCTTGCCCACGAACATTTGACTACCCATCAGAGATGATTGCAATACAGTCTGCTTTCTCTATGATTTACTTGACCTTTACTTGAACTCTGTTGAATCCAGCAAATGAGTAGATGAAGCATGTCTGGTTGGAGGGGTGTATGCTGGGCAAAACACATTCAGAAATCTCTTCCAATACACATTGCCTGTGAGCATCAGAGGTGAACCAGTTGCATACACAGCTCGAGCAAGACATTTATCAGCATTTCTCTGACTACGTTCCTCCATTGAGTCAAAAACAATTCTGATTCCGGGAGGACCATGAGCTGTTACTATCCATGAGGTGTCTGATTCATAATTTTCACCTCAAATGGAAGTAGAGGGACTTTTGTCAGAGGTTGCTTGTTGTGAGCGCTGAGGGAACTTTATACACTTGGCCAAATGATTCTGCATCTTTGTTGCATTCTTCACATATGATTTGGCACAGTATTTGCAAATGTACACAGCTTTTCATTCTACATTAGCTGCAGTGAAATGTCTCCACACATCAGATAGTGCCCGTGGCATTTTCCTGTAAAGATTAGAATTTTGGGGGGTAAAAAAAAAAAAATACAATTCCATGTACAGATAAATAGTTAAGCAGTAAGATTAAACAACTTCTTTGTAAGATAAATGTTTTAAAATGAAACATGTATGGAAACAGGTGAATTAACACTCCTCAGTTAGCAGGCTCAAGCAAGCTAAAACCCACATGGTAGCAAATACTAACTAGCAGAAATTGTTAACAAGTTAGAAATGATTTAAACACACTTTGTTGTAGGCTACTATTTACTAGTTAACAAAAAAAGAATGTACAGTGGCATGAAAAAGTATGTGTACCCTTTGGAATTACCTGGATTTCTGCATAAATGTATTCCAAAATTGGATCTGTTCTTCATCTTAGTCACAACAATAGACAAACACGGTGTGCTTAAAGTAATAACACACACATTATTGTATTTTTCTTGTCTATATTGAATACATAATTTTAAACATTCACAGTGTAGGTTGGAAAAGGTATGCGAACCACTAGGCTAATGACTTTTCCAACCGCTAATTGGAGTCAGGAGTCAGCTCACCTGGAGTCCAATCAATGAGACGAAATTGGAGATGTTGGTTAGAGCTGCCCTGCCCTATAAAAAAACACTCACAAAATGTGAGTTTTCTATTCACAAGAAGCATTGCCCGATGTGAACCATACATCGAACAAAAGAGATGTCAGAAGACCTAGGGTTAAGAATTGTTGACTTGCATAAAGCTGGAAAGGGTTACAAAAGTATCTCTAAAAGCCTTGATGTTCATCAGTCCACGGTAAGACAAATTGTCTATAAATGGAGAAAGTTCAGCACTGTTGCTACTCTCCCTAGGAGTGGCTGTTCTGCAAAGATGACTGCAAGAGCACAGTGTAGAATGCTCAGTGAGGTTAAGAAGAACCCTAGAGTGTCTGCTAAAGACTTACAAAAATCTCTGGAACATGCTAACATCTCTGTTGACGAGTCTACGATACGTAAAACACTAAACAAGAATGGTGTTCTTTGGAGGACACCACGGAAGAAGCCACTGTTGTCCAAAAAAACATTGCTGCACGTCTGAAGTTTGCAAAAGAGCACCTGGATGTTCCACATCGCTTCTGGCGAAATATTCTGTGGACAGATTAAACTACAGTTGAGTTATTTGGAAGGAACACACAACACTATGTGTGGAGAAAAAAAGCATAGCACACCAACATCAAAACCTTATCCCAACTGTAAAGTATAGTGGAGGGAGCCTCATGGTTTGGCGCTGCTTTGCTGCCTCAGGGCCTGGACAGCTTTTATATCATCGGCGGAAAAATGTATTCCCAAGTTTATCAAGACATTTTGCAGGAGAATGTTAGGCTATCTGTCCGCCAATTGAAGCTCAACGGAAGTTGGGTGATGCAACAGGACAACGGCCCAAAACACAGAAGTAAATGAACAACAGAATGGCTTCAACAGAAGAAAATACGCCTTCTGGAGTGGCCCAGTCCTGACCTCAACCCGATTTGAGATGCTGTGGCATGACCTCGAGAGCAGTTCACACCAGAAATCCTAATATTGCTGAACTGAAACAGTTTTGTAAAGATGAATGGTCCAAAATTCCTCCTGACCGTTGTGCAGGTCTGATCCGCAACGAAAGAAACGTTTGGTTGAGTGTATTGCTGCCAAAGGAGGGTCAACCAGTTATTAAATCCAAGGGTTCACATACTTTTCCCACCCTACACTGTGAATGTTTACACGGTGTGTTCAATAAAGACATGAAAACGTATAATTGTTTGTGTGTCATTAGTTTAAGCAGACTGTGTTTGTCTATTGTTGTGACTTAAAATTTGATCTGATCTTATGACCAATTTATGCAGAAATCCAGGTAATTCCAAAGGGTTCACATACCTTTTCTTGCCACTGTATGTCATGTAAAATATATTCACCCCACCCAGTATTGTAATCAAAACTTAACAGATAGCATGTAGTCCTTGGCTCAGACAGTGTAGTAGTGTGGGCTCAAAAGCGTCTCATTAGTGTGCAAGATCTTGAGAATCAGCTGTGACATGATGGAAGAGTGCACTGCATATGTGATGGACGAATGCACCGTGCATGTAGAGGGATGCAATTCCATTCAATTGGGGATAGCTTAACCAAAATATGCCACAAGACCTAGAATTACCTGATGTGTATCTCACAAAAAAAGGTTAATTGTTATAAGCTAACTTTAACTTCCCTTGGAAAGTTTCTGACCCTTTGCAACACTAATCAAGATACAACTGCAGCTCTTTTCTAACAAAGTGCAAACATTTAGAGTCATTAATTAAGGAGGGACGCGTTTAGTCTCCATCTTTGTGAGATATATTTTTGTCCTAAATCCCACGTCGCTATCAATGGTGAATGGTCCGACAACGTTATTGGAAGTATCTCACAATCCATTATCCTATTGGCTTTAGACTGAGTGGTAAAGAAGTAATCAATGCGGGAATAGGATAAGTGGTGGTTTGAGCCTCTCCCACTTGGATAAAGGTATCTCCATACATCAACCAATCCCACTTCTAGACAGTGGCTGGTCAATGACTTGCTCATCCTAGAGGATTGAGTTGATTGTACAGGTGATCTATCTACAGTCTGAGACATAATTAAAGTCTCCCCCATTAGGAGTAAGCCAGAGCTTTTCTCCAAGATAAGGTTTAAAATCTTTTTGACGAACCCTGGATCATCCTCATTGGGGAGTGAACACATTGTGCTGGAAAAAAAAAAAACACTCAGAAGGCAGTCCAATCTCAATATACAAAATCTTTATTTGAACATGCATGGGAAAACCAATTTGACTCGCTTTTTGTTCTTACAGACATTTTTGTTCTATACAGACCAAGTATGGGGGGAGGGGGTGTTTCACATGCCCGGTACTTCTGCTTATCACCACAGATAGTAGGCCAGAGAAAGACGAATCATACCAAGGACATTACCACTCTCCCACTCATTCTGGGATAACAGGAACCATGAAAGATTGTTTTACAGAAAGTTAGAACAGGGCAGTTTAGAAACAGTTATAGAACAGACTGGTTATATTACATATCAGGGAACAGAGCAATCTTACAGACAAGATGAGGAACAGGATGACCTGTTTCTTCTTTAGGTAATATAAGATTTAAAAAATCAAATTTCCTTTTCCACGACATCTAGCAATAATAGATCCACCCCGTCTATAGTTCCATTTACTAATATGAACCTACCCTCTGTATCCCAAGGAGCTGGCAGTGAAATTGACTGACCTGTGCACGAGAATTGCCACCCCCCCCCCCCCTTCCGTCCTGATATATGAGATGAATACAATATTTTATTAGCCCATGTTCTATTCAGTTTCTCATGTTCATTACCCGACAAGTGCATTTCCTGCAGAAATGCAATCTTACATCCAAATTGTTTCAACTGATAGAGTACTTTATTTTTCTCATTCGGGTTATGAATGCCTTTCAAGTTACTGTATAGCTTATTACCTTAAAAACCTCTTAGAGGATCGGACTCTTTTTTTCAATTTTCGCCTAAAATGACATAGCAAAATCTAACTGCCTGTAGCTCAGGATCTGAAGCAAGGATATGCATATTCTTGATACCATTTGAAAGGAAACACTTTGACGTTTGTGGACATATGAAATTAATGTAGGAGAATGCACCACATTAGATCTGGTAAAAAAACATGATTTTTCTATTTAGTTTTTTTGTTCCATCAACTTTGAAGTGCAAGAGAAAAGCCTACATTAACATAGGAGCCTAGGTGTAATTTCGATTTTGTCCACAAATGGCAGCAGTGTGTGTGCAAAGTTTCAGACTGATCCAGTGAAGAATTACCTCACTACACAACAAGTCTGCCAGGAGTTTGCCGAAATGTGCCGAATTGGTCAATTCATACATTTTCAAGTACGTAACTATAGAGAACATACAAAAATGCTATAGTAATAAAAATGCAAGTTTACACACTCCCAGGAATGTCATACATGATGGATCATTAGCTTCCATACAGAAAATACACATCTAGCGGGGTGGGTGTGGAGCCAGGGACAACAGTGGAGTCAAACTGTAGAACCCAGTTCCTACATTGGAATATAAAAATATATATTTTTTTCAAACAAAACTACTCCACATTTTATCTCTGGGACCCTCAGGATGACAAATCAGAGCAAGATTACTGAATGTAAGTACATTATTTACCGTCACAATCAATATCATGGTATTTTTTTCTGTAATAGCTACTGTAAATTGGACACTGTAGTTAGATTACTGTAACAAGAATTTAAGTTTTGGATAGGGTTGCTTCGATGCCCAGTATCTGTAGCCCATCTGCCGCCTCCCATGCTAAGTTGAAGGTCTTGGTCCCTTCCTGCAAGTGGCCTTTCAGCAGCGCTGCGTATGGGGTTTGGAATTGGATGTTCTTTTCCCGTAGCTGTCTGCTTACTGTCGTCGTCTCCTTTGCAGCACTGGTGAGTAGTCGTGGTAATCCTCTTTCCTTTGTACTTCAAGATCTTCTCACTCCAGGCTTTCGTGAGTACATGTTGTTGTGTCTGAAAGCTGAGGAATTTCATCATGAATGATCTTGGGGGCGCATTGACGTCGGTCGGTTTTTGTTGCAGTGAGCGGTTCACGCATTCAAGTTTCAGAGAGAAGTTCGGTGGTAGTTTCAGTAATTCTCTGAGGAAGTTTTCAAACCACTCGACAGTGTCCCCAATCTTAGAATTTTCTGCGTCCAATAGAGTCTCAAGTTGCTCCTCGAGCTGTTTGACCCTCTGTAGCAGGTATGAGAGGAGACGGTCAGTGCTAACACACCCATCCTCCACTGTCCCAATACTATTCTCCGCCTCAGTCACCCTTTCACAGATTGTTCCAGCATGACAATGGAGCTCTTCATCTTACTCAGGCTTTCATTCATCTCCTGTCGGTATTTTCTGAGTTCCGTAAGAATTGTGCTCACTTCGGTTGCCTGTGATTCCTGTGGGCTAGCATCGCCATCGTCGGACTGATGTCGTTTTGGTTTTCCCTTCGGTCCTAACGTGTTTCTTCCATGCCTGCTCAAACTGAATCCATTTCAGATGTTTAACATAAACTTGGGGCAAAAAACATGGATGGAGGTAGATTTACACTGAACAAAAATATAAATGCAACATGTAAAGTGTTGGTCCCATGTTTCATGAGCTGAAATTCATGAATACTTTCATGAGAAAGTATTCAGACCCCTTGACTTTTTCCACATTTTGTTACGTTACAGCCTTATCCTCATCAATCAACACAAATTTGTGCAAATGTATTAAAATAAAAACAGAAATACCTTATTTACATAAGTATTCAGACTATTTGCCATTAGACTCAAAATTTAACTCAGGTGCGTTCTGTTTCCATTGATCATGTTTCTACGACTTGATTGGAATCCACATGTTGTAAATTCAATTGATTTGACATGATTTGGAGAGGCACACACTGTCCCACAGTTGACAGTGCATGTCAGAGCAAAAACTAAGCCATGAGGTCAAAGGAGTTGTCCGTAGAGAGCCGAGACAAGATTGTGTCGAGGCACATATCTGGGGAAGGGTGCAAAAAAGATTCTGCAGTGTTGAAGGTCCCCAAGAACAATAGCTTCCAACATTCTTAAATGGAAGACGTTTAGAACCACCAAGACTCTTCCCAGAGCTGGTCGCCCGACCAAACTGAGCTATCGGGCGAGAAGGGACGTGGTCAGGGAAGTGACCAAGAACCCGATGGTCACTCTGACAGCTCCAGAGTTCCTCTGTGGAGATGGGAGAACCTTCCAGAATGACAACCATCTCATCAGCACGCCACCAATCAGGTAGAGTGGCCAGAAGGAAGCCACTCTTCAGTAAAAGGCACATGACAGCCCGCTTGGAGTTTGCCAAAATGCACCTATAGGACTCTCAGACCATGAGAAACAAGATTGTCTGGTCTGATGAAACCAAGATTGAACTCTTTGGCCTGAATGCCAAGCGTCACATCTGGAGGAAACCTGGCCACTATCCCTACAGTGAAGCATGGTGGTGGCAGCCTCATACTGTGGGAATGTTTTTCAGCGGCAGGGACTTGGAGACTAGTCAGGATCGAGGGAGCCCACAGCCAAGATAACGCAGGAGTGGCTTCGGGACAAGTCTCTGAATGTCCATGAGTGGCCCAGCCAGAACCTGGACTTGAACCCGATCAAACATCTCTGGAGAGACGAATGGGAGATTCTCCCCAAATACAGGTTTGCCAAGCTTGTAGTGTCATACCCAAGAAGACTCGGGGCTGTAATCGCTGCCACAGGTGCTTCAACAAAGTAGTGAGTAAATGGTCTGAACACTTATGTAAATGTGATATTTCATTTTTTTTCAATAATTGTTTTAATGAATACTTTCTGAACACACTGTAGCTATATTTCATTGCATTTTTTTCAGTTTCGTTTACAGTAGCTAGCAAATGCAGCTAGCTAGTTTAGCCTACTCAAACACCCAGCTCAAACAGACAGGGATGCTATGTTAGCTAGCTGGCTATGGCTATCCAACACTAGAACTCTTCCAAGTGAAGGTAAGCCATTGGTTTTATTCATTTCTTTCCCACCAGTGCCCGCCGGTGTAACTGCTAAACTACTTGATGACTATAAACTGTACTACATGATTGTAGCGGGTTTACTGACGTGACAGGACTATATCTTGTGGAATGAGGAAATAGTATGAATAAATGATTCCAAATATCGTTTTTAATGAAAATATGTCAATCATTATTTGAATATGTTGGTAACCCGTTGTATAAAAATGATAATGCCCTTGAAGCCGGTGTTTGGAGGATATATTGGGATGGTTTGCCGGCTCTCAACAACACCTGTGCCAATATATCCTCCAAACACGGGCTTCTCTGGCATTATCACTTAAATAGAAATAAGACCATGCTCATTAAAAAAAATTGTCCTCCCTCATCTTAAATGTCACTGACCGCCACTGCTGTTAGTAAGCATTTCTCCTTTGCCAAGGTAATCCAACCACCTGACAGATGTGGCATATCAGGAAGCTGATTAAACAGCATGATCATTACACAGGTGCACCTTGTGCTGGGGGACAATTAAAGGCCACTCTAAAATGTGCAGTTTTGTCACACAACTCAATGCCACAGATGTCTCAAGGTTTGAGGGAGTGTCTACTTGGCATGCTGACTGCTGGAATGTCCACCAGAGTTGTTTCCAGATAATTTAACGTTGATTTCTCTACCATAAGTTTTTGAGAATTTGGCAGTATGTCCAACCGGCCTTACAACCATAGACCATGTTTAACCATGCCAGCCCAGGACCTCCACATCCGGCTTCTTAACTTATGGGATGGTCTGAGACCAGCCACCCAGACAGCTGATGAAACTGTGGATTTGCACCACCAAAGAATTTCTGCTCAAACTGTCAGAAACGGTCTCAGGAAAGTTCATCTGCATGCTCATTGTCCTCACCTGACTGCAGTTTGGCTTCGTAACCGACTTCAGTGGGCAAATGCTCACTCTCTATGTGCCACTGGCACACTGGAGAAGTGTGCTCTACACGGATGAATCCCTGTTTCAATTCTACCGGGCAGATGGCGTGGCGTGGGTGAGCGGTTTACTGATATCAACGTTATGGACAGAGTGCCCAATGGTGTCGTAGGGGTTATGGTATGGGTAGGCATAAGCTACGGACCACGGACACAAATCTATTTTAACGATGGCAATTTGAGTGCACAGAGATACCGTGACGAGATCCTGAGCCCATTGTCGTTCCAATAATTTGCCGCCATCACCTCATGTTTTAGCATGATCATGCACGGCCCCATGTCGCAAGGATCTGTACACAATTCCTGGAAGCTGAACATGTCCCAGTTCTTCGATGGCCTGCATACTCACCAGACATGTCACCCATTGATCATGTTTGGGATCCTTTCTGGATCGATGTGTACGACAGAGTGTTCCAGTTCCCGCCAATATCCAGCAACTTCGCAGCCTGATCAACTTTTCTGATCCACGCTTCTACTTTTTTTTATAAGGTATCTTTGACCAACAGATGTATATCTGTATTCCCAGTCATGTGAAATCCATAGATTAGGGCCTCATTTATTTATTTCAATTGACTGATTTCCTTAAATGAACTTGTTCCATGAAATTGTTCCATGTTACGTTTATCTTTTTGTTCAGTGTAGTTTAGGATGGACAGGGCTGTGCCTAGCAAGCATCCATTAGGTGGATGACGTCATTCGAAGCTCCAAACTATTCATTTTTTAAAAATAAATATTGACCATCTCATAGACAAATCATAGTTTAAAAGCAGGTGAGCTGGGTCTACTCTTTTAGGCCTTTTTCTGGGGTTTTGTGGTGGAAAACGAGCAGGTCGAGCATAACACATCAACCCGGTTACCCATAGATAGACAGGCTATAAGTATTTTGGGGATTTATGGCTGATTTAAGATGAAATTGTCAACCCTGTTACGGTCAACCCTGTTACTGTCAACCCTTTTACTTTATTTGGCGTTTACTATAGTATTTTATTTATTTTTTACCTCTTGACATGGGAAAATCCGCTTACATTTTGGGGGGAATCGTGCTCTTTATGACAGAATGTTTAAATTAGGTTAAATAAAAAACATTTGTAAGTTTCACAACCCAAAAGGTACTCATTTGGTGGAAATACGTCACTACAATTGCTCTTACTGTCGACTTTCTCTATAGCCACCAAGTAATTTCATAAATTTTGATTATGCAGGTATAGATTGATGTAATGTCAACTATCATATGCTGTGTGCTCTTGACTAGAAACAGTCAGTTGTAATCAGAAGATTGCATGCAGACTTTTTACCTCCTTTTGTATTACACCTGCTGTGTAAATATGTACTGTAGTTAATAACCACATCTGCTCATTCTCAAATCAGCTTTGCTTGGCATACTTCATCTAACAATACACAATCAACAATCATGTCTGCCAAGACTGCCCCAGTCGTAGTCACTGCCTCGCATAATAATGACCACATTCATCTGCACATGTTTTTGCATTTTGCATTCTTCACAACAGCATGCAGTGGCGGCTGGTTATGGATAAGGCCACATAGAGCATAAGGGAACATGGCTGCTCATAGTAATCTAGCATGTGTCCTAAATGGCAGACTATTCCCTTTATAGTACACGACTACCCTATGTGCCCTATTCAAAAGTAGTGCACTACAGAGGGAATAGGTTGCCATTTGGGACTGAGCCATAGTGTTAAAAATAAGTTTATATTCCCAACCGTTGCCTCACTCCTTACCTGACTTCCCGCTCTACCATAATGTCTGTGCCGACTGCTGACTCCACACATCCCTGCTGCTGCAAGCAGAGACATCAACACAATGTGAAGAGATCAGGGGAACTCGCTGTGAGAACGGACCCCTCTGTGCTCACACTTCCTTCTTTTCCTTCTCTGTCTCTCTCTCTCTCTGCAAGTGTTAGTAGGGAGACTGCCTTGAAAGGGCACACATCAGTTAATCTGGCTGTAGGGAGGTTCAGGGGTGAGCTACTCACACTTGTCTATGCTTGCGTCCCCAATGGCACCTTATTTTCTACATAATGCACTACTTGTAAACAGAGCCCTATGGGTCCTGGCCAAAATTAGTGCACTATAAAAGGAATATGGTGCCATTTAGGAAGACAACTATTTTAGGTTGGGCTAGCTGGGAAAGTAGAGGAGGGAGAGAGAGACCTGGCAAGGTCAGATGCATGAGCACACACACATACACACACACACACTCCGTCCAGGCTTAATTAGCATTAATCACTTATCCTCTTGTAAATGCTGCCAGCTGCCAATTATCAATGATTATGCCCTGTTAGCTTCAGGGAAGGTGGCAGGGTTCAAGGCTAGCTGTACACCATAATATTCACTCAACAGTATTCACTGGTAAAAAATAAAATATGCTTGGTAATGGCTTTGAAAATAAAGCCTCCTACCCAAGACTTATGCTAATGGCCTTTTTGAATAATCAACCATTACCTGTGATAAGATACAATTATCAGGATGGAATAATCTGAAACTGCAGTCAGGTCAAGAACCTGGTGAGGACAATGATCATGCAGATGAGCTTCCCTGGGACGATTTCTGACAGTTTGTGCAGAAATGATTTCGTTGTGGAAAAAAAATGATGGTTTTCATCAGCCAGATATATTTGCTATTTGTGATCCAAGCAATGAATCACAGCACTGTTTATACAATTTGCTCTTACTCCATTTAGCCTTCATTCGTTGTCAGGTATACAGTAGTGGGGGTGTCTGCTATTGGCATCCAAGTGGTTTAGATCCCTACTGTTCCTATTTGCACTAATAGAACACCCCAGCTATTAGATGATGGGAAAATTGCCCCCTAAGTCCTATAGTAATAGTAGCTAAATACTTAGTAATGGCTTCTAAATCTTTTGCTTATATATATCTTAACTGCGGGCTAAGGAGTCAAGCGTTCTCTCTGGTTAAGAATGCAGTGACAGATGAGAAAGAGCACCATACCCCAGAGGGGATTACGGGGGGATTCTGCAATTGATTTCTCGCACCATCCTGTCTGTAATGTCACTCATTCTCTTCCTTTAGAGTTGTAATTAAATCCCTGACTGAGTTCTGTTCTCTTTTCTGATTTGAAGTTGGAATCAATGGGAGCAAAGTGTCCAAAGATTGGAGCTGTTCAGTAAATCAATTCCAACAATGCTTCCAGCCCTGTGCCTCTGAGGATCGGAGGGAATCCTCTTCCTCTAGCTCTGTACATGTTGCTGCTGTTGGTGGTGGGGTGTCAGAAGAGATATTATCTCTCCAATTGTTAGCTAGCTAGCTGCCATCCTCTTCCCTGCTCTTTTGCTCACTACCCTTAGTCCTGCAGTGTTGCAAGATCTCCCATGGGCCATTTCCATTTCCCCCAATTTATGTAGTGCTGTATGTTGACGTTGTAAAACTACTCTAGAATGCATACAATTTGATACGGTATGTATTCAATTGATATCTGATATGCAGTGGCATTCTAATATCCAAGCCCCCTTGAGTTTGATGCATAATTGTGGATGTCAAAGGGGATGTTTATGTTTAATGGTTTGACCTTGTATAATGTACACAACATAATATATGGATAGGTCTGCCATGTATAGTTTACGGTCGTTTCCCCTCATTAGGTTTAGCCTCGGTTCCGTATTGTGTTGCATTTTTTTATGAAACAACGTGGGAGCTACAGCTCGGACTTCACACCCTCAATCTTTCTCTCTCCAGACTGAAGTCATCTATCAGAAATGATCACCTCCTATTTGGTGAGAGGTCAAGTGAAATATTAACAAGGATATGTCCAGTACACCCTGTCAATTACAGAATGCTATATTAATAAATCAATGTGATGGATCTGACAGCTGAAAGACAAAATCCCTCATTACAGTGCATTGGCATTTCACATATTGAGTTTATATGTCGGAGACTGTATATTGGAGTATATTGGCATATCAGAGACCGTATATTGGAGTTTATTGTGGGATTGTTTTCGCTATAGTTCAGTCGCCAGTGTTTAATGCATAGGCCTATTAATCCAGACCATTTGCTTTGGCTTTTGTTAAAATACCTGATTTAAACATGCAGAAGATCATGCACAGATTGAATGGAATATAAAGACAGAACTGCCATGTTACAGTTTGTTTTAGTAAACCTTCTGGAATGTAATTGTAGACTGTCACTCAAACCTTATAACACATTTTCAAATAAATCAGCTGTTGTTGAGAAGAGTTGGTTGAAATTACTGTTATACATTTCAGGGCAATGATCAGATGAGCCTAATCCGTCTTTGGTTTGTAAATGCCCAGTCATTTGAACACATTGAGGCTGGCTTAGTAGTCTATTGGCGTAGTCTATTGGTGTGGTATTAAATAAGATTGATCAGAGTTCTTCTCTGTTTGACAGCTAAAATGAGGTAGAAATTGAGCTTGGTCATGCATTCAGGGTTTGTAATTAAAACAATTAAATAAAAAATGTTTTGTCACATTCTGGTCCTTTAATTTAAATGTGCCTGGGAAAGAATTGTGGTAATGCCTTTGCCATTTGCCATTGTGGATAAAAAGCCACCAGATAAGACACCACTGGTCACTGACTTTATAATCACATTAGGAACGTTGAGGCCCACGTTAGGAATCACGTCAGGAACAATGACGATGATCATAGTCATCATTTTTCGCCAGTCATTGTTATGTAAATGTGTCGCTTTAAATACCATTGTTTGTTCTCTGTCCCAAATGACATCCTATTTCATATATAGTGCACTGCTTTTGATCAGAGCTCTATGGGTCCTGGTTGAAAGTAGTGCACTAAATAGGGAATAACCTGCCATTTAGAACACATTGCAAGTCTTACTTTTCACATCTGGAGACAAATCGAGCGCTTGGGACTATAAAGTTCTATCTGCATTTTAGTCAAAATTGAGTTATTGACAGCCTTGTTCTGTTCAGTGTTCCGTATAGTACTCTATATACCCTAATTCATGTTAAGTTCGAAAGAATACAAGATAAAAAATCACTGACACCATTCAAACCAATGAGGGTTCAGAACTTTAAAGCCAATTATCTCAATAATATTTTTGCAGATAGAACCTTATAGTCCCAAGCTCTCGAAATCATGACTCCAAAGACGAACATAAAGCATTAAAATAATTGTAATACTGTAGTACTATACGACTCATGTTACTCATCTGTATAACACTCGTTCCTGTCCTCAATATAAAGACTTGAGTGCATTTTTAGATTTAAGGAACTTGTGATATGATACATTTTTTAAAGCTGGATCAATTCGGCATCAAGACAATCCATACTGTTGAAAGATTTGTTTCTTTCTTCTGAAAATGTAAAGCAAATGCAATGCAAATTCATCAGAATTTTCAGCAACAAAATCTATTTAGTTGGTTGAATGTCTAATAAGGCCTGATTGATTAAAGCAGTATTGTGAGTATTAGGAGTGACGACACCTCATGTTTATAACATGAGACTGAAAATGTAACTGATTAGCAAGGAGCAAGGCTTTAATTAAATTAACTTTCAGTGGGATTCATTTTTCTTCTCCATTTCCCACCCCTTGGCTTTTGTCAGTCGATTTTATGTTGCCTCACCTCCCCCGAAAAAATATGTAGCAGTTAACCAGAAATGTAGCATTTCACTCAGTTTTCATCTGCTATGTTTCATGAATAAACATTAGATAATTAAATGCTCAAGTATATGCTAAACTAATCATGGAAGTTATTAATGCATGCAGGTGAAATTGTCTTTATCCTGCACCTCTCTCCCTACAAAGTTGTCAGTATCAAGCTTGCATGCCAAAATTCCTTTACAGGTGTCAGTGAACAATGACATTTGACAGTGACAAAGCTGTAAAGGGCAGTTGGTCAAAAAATAAATAATATGTTTCATCAATATTAGTCAGAAACATTGATTATTGTGTTAAAATTGACTACAAAGTGTAAATAGCATTATTTTGTTCAGTGTATCTTCCAAAACTGAGATTTGCAAGTTTTCTGGAAGCTGTTAGATTCCTGGATCCATTATACAGTTGAGGGTTGGGTTGTGATTTCCATCATGCCCGCTAACACGGGATGGTGACACAGAGAAACAGCTGCACTGATTGCACTCTATCAAATCATACGGCAGAACCTGCAGACTGTGAGACAGACCTGCCCACATTATGCAGCGCCTCGGACTTGTTTACATAAGACAACACATCGCCAATGTTAGGTTGAAGGAACACTTGACCCCTAAGCCCTTTATCGAGTGGCCACTTTCTGATGTCTTTGATACTGGAGTGATCACTCGAGTCTGCCACTGAGAATTGAGACGATGCGCACTTACATCCCAACAGCCACTTGTTGATATTTTATTTATTAGGCTCTATTTCAGTCCTCATTTGGACTAATCTTTGAACACTCAGTGTATATACAAAAGTAAATGAGAAAAAACAAAACTATAATCATCATAAATACTCTGACAGTCTGAAAAGAGAGATTGGTTCAGTCATCTACCATGGTCATGTTTTTATTTTTTGTTTTATTTAACCTTTATTTAAGTAGGCAAGTCAGTTAAGAACAGCATTTTATTTACAATGACAGTCTACCCCAGCCAAACCATAACCCAGACGACGCTGGGCCAATTTTGCGCCGCCCTACGGGACTCCCAATCACGGCGATGCAGTGCCTTAGACCGCTGCACCACTCGGGAGCAAAGGAACTGTACAACAACACAATCTATTATTTTTAAGTGGTCCTAAAGTATTGCTCGAATGTACTGTATTTATTGAAAGATTTCTGGTTTGCTCAGAAACTCTAATTTCAATCAGTTGTGATGTGACAAGGTAAGGGGGGTATACAGAAGATAGCCCTATTTGGTAAAGACCAAGTCCATATTATGGCAAGAACAGCTCAAATAAGCAAAGCAAAACGACACTCCATCATTACTTTAAGACATGCTCAGTCAATCTGGAAAATGTCAAGAACTTTTAAAGTTTCTTCCAAGTGCAGTCGCAAAAACCATCAAGCGCTATGATGAAACTGGCTCTCATGAGGACCACCACACGAAAGGAAGACCCAGAGTTACCTCTGCTGCAGAGGATAAGTTCATTAGAGTTACCAGCGTCAGAAATTACAGCCCAAATAAATGCTTCACAGAGTTCAAGTAACAGACACATCTCAACATCAGCTGTTCATAGGAGACCGTGTGAATCAGGCCTTCATGGTCAAATTGCTGCAAAGAAACCACTACTAAAGGACACCAATGAGAAGAAAAGACTTACTTGGGCCAAGAAACACAAGCAATGGACATTAGACCGGTGGAAATTTGTCCTTTGGTCTGGAGTCCATATTGGAGAAGTTTGGTTACAACCGTCGTGACTTTGTGAGACGTTGTGTGGGTGAACGGATTATCTCTGCATGTGTTTTTCTCACCATAAAGCATGGAGGAGGTGGTGTTATGGTGTGGGGGTACTTTGCTGGTGACACTGTCAGTGATTTATTTAGAATTTAAGGCACACTTAACCAGCATGGCCTCCACAGCATAATGCAGCGATACGCCATCCCATCTGGTTTGCGCTTAGTGGGACTACCATTTGTTTTTCAACAAGACAGTGACCCAAAACACCCCCAGGCTGTGTAAGGGATATTTGACCATGACGGAGAGTGATGGAGTGCTGCATCAGATGACCTGGCCTCCACAATCCCCTGACCTCAACCAAATTGAGATGGTTTGGGATGAGGCGGACCACAGAGTGAAGGAAAAGCAGCCAAAAAGCGGTTGGCATATGTGGGAACTCCTTCAAGACTGTTGGAAAAGCATTCCAGGTGAAGCTGGTTGAGAGATTACCAAGAGTGTGCAAAGCTGTCATCAAGGCAAAGGGTGGCTATTTGAAGAATCTCAAATATAACATGTATTTTGATTTGTTTAACACTTTCTTGGTTGCTACATGTTATTTCATAGTTTTGAGGTCTTCACTATTATTCTACAATGTAGAAAATAGTAAAAAAAAAAAAAAAAGAAAGAACAATCCTAGAATGAGTAGGTGTTCTAAAAATGTTGACCGGTAGTGTAGATGTTTACCAGTCTCCTTAGCAGACTCACGAAGCTACAGGAACATTCTACCCTACGTCCAGAGGGATTCTGGCACAGCTCATTTGATTGAACTGTTGATGCAGCCCACTCTCTTTCTGTGAGGACTTGAGAGGTGAAAATGATTGGGGGCTAACTAAGCATGGGTGGGTTATGAAGGCTTTAGACACGGATCACTTTAAGTGACAAGAATAAGGTGGCTCAACTGCAGACAGGCCTCTGGTGGAAGCATTTATATTTTATATTTTCTACCAGGATGTTTGCACAGAGGTAGTGTCAATAACTGACAGTCTGTCTCAGTCAATCAGCGTACACGGGCGCTCACAGCCTCTGGACTCAACAGCACCTCCATAACTAACTGGGCTCCAGATCTATGGTTTATAATTACATTGAGCCCATCTCTCACAGAGCAGGTTAATGGGTTGGTTGAGTGTGGACACATCCGCCGTGTAATTGCTTTTCATAGAGGGGAAATGGAGCTACGCTACTTTTATAGCTGTTACTCACATTTTTTTTAACGGGTTACAGTCCATCTAAAATGCTTTTCAAAGTCTTGTCATGACCATGCATTTTGTGTCAATCGTTAGGTTCTACAGTAAAGCTGTGTCTGAAAATACTAACACCATTTAATTTACAGAAGAGTTACTGCGTTAATCAGTTAGGCGACAAAACTCTAGATGTCCTTTACTCCACACACAGAAACGCGTACAAGGCCCTCCCTTTGGCAAATTAGAGCATAACTGTAGTAACCTGGTATATTTATGTTTACCAATAGATGGCAGTATTGACTCAAGACGGGGGTTTGCTTTCGGTAGCCAGCCGTTTCTATGTCTGCCTATATAACCGTGATTTAAGAAAGCTTCAGGTAGCTTATGCCAGGTACATTACAGAATGTCATTCTAAGTTACAATGAAATACTAAACCGTACTGACGTGTCATCAATCTAAGAAGCCTCTGAGGATACTACAATAACTCTATCCTCCTGCTTCCGACTTAGAATTAAAAACTCAAACAGGAAGTACCAGTGACGCGCTCAATACAGAAGGGGTCCGATGAAGCGGACGCTAAGCTACTGGACTGTTTCGCTAGCACAGACCGGAATGTGTTCCCGGGATTCTTCCAAAAACGTTGAGGAGTTTACCACATCAGTCACTGACTTTAACACTAGAATCGCCGAAGTGGTCATTTTGACTGGTTTGAGAATGGCGCTAGAGGAAATAGTGGTCGTTTTATGGGCTCCTGACCAACTGCTATTTTATATATTTTTTGCTCTGATCATAACTTCTTTTGTACATAATGTTTCCACCATTTCCTATGACCGAAAAGAGCTTCTCGACATCAGAACAGCTATCACTAACCTCAATTTGGACGAAGACTTATTGAAAGACATATTGATTATCCCAGACCAGGCCCAAATCCCCCGACGGGATAGAGAATAGAGGCCGGCGTGCTGGATAACTGACGAGACTACGTCAGAGAATGGAGAAATCGCCTCTACCCTCCGTTCTATTGACGATTGTGCAATCACTGGATAATAAACTGGATGAGCTCCGTTCGAGACTATCCTATTAACCTGATCAGAAAAACTGTAATATCGTATGTTTCTCAAAGTCGTGGCTGAACAAGGACATTGTAAATATAAATCTAGCAGTTTTTTTCTGTACATTGGTAGAACAGAACCTATGTAAGAATTATGTTAATTGACTACAGCTTAGTATTCAATACCATAGGACCCTGGGACTGAACACTTCCCTCTGCAACTGGATCCTGGACTTCCTGACAGGCTGCTCCCAGGTGGTGAGGGTAGGTGACAACACATCTGCCACGATAACGCTTAACATGGGGGGGGGGCCCTCGGTGTGTGTGCTTAGTCCCCTCCTGTACTCCCTGTTCACCAATGACTGCGTGGCCGTGCATGACTCCAACACCATCATCAACTTTGCTGACGACATGACGGTGGTAGGACTGATCACCAATGAAGATGAGGCTGATCGTGGATTACAGGAAATGGAGGGGCGAGCACAACCCGATCCACATCGATGGGACTGTAGTGGACAGGGTCGAGAGCTTCAAGTTCCTCAGTGTCCACATCACTAATGAATTAACATTGTCCACACTGTTGTGAAGAGGGCACGACAGCGCCTCTTACCCCTTAGGACACTGAAAAGATATTGGCATGGGCCCTCAGATCCTCAAAAGTTCTACAGCTGCACTATTGAGAGTATCTTGACCGGCTGCATCACAGCTTGGTATGGCAACTGCAATGCACCCGACCGCAAGGCGCTACAGAGGCTGGTGAAGAAGGCCCAAAAAAGTGTCTGTCTCCAGCCACCCAAGCAATAGACTGTTCTCTCTGCTCCCACATGGCAATCGGTACCATTGGTCCAAGTCTGGAACCAACAGGACCCTGAACAGCTTCTACCCCCAAGCCATAAGGCTGCTTAACAAGACTGCTAAATAGCTAATCAAATGGCTACCCGGACTACCTGCATTGACCCTTTTTTAACTAACTATCTTGCACTGCCTATGCATACACACTGAACTCTACCCACACAGTCACACACACACATTACATACACCCATAGACATAACATGTTCATACTGACAACTCACACTTTCACACTCACTTTCACCACATACGCTACTGCAGTTCAGTTTATTATCTACCCTGTTGCCTAGTGACTTACCCCCACCTAAAGCGTATGTACATAGCTACCTCAATTACCTCGTACCTCTGCACATTGACTCGGTACTGGTATTCCCTGTATATTGCCATGTTATTTTTACTCTTTATGGTAATTCACTGTGTATTTATTCATCGTGTTACTTTCTATTTTTGTATTTTTATATTTAACTCTGCGTTGTTGGAAAAGGACCCGTAAGGAAGCATTTCAATGTTAGTGTACACCTGTTGTTTACGAAGCATGTGTCAAATAAAATGTTTTATTTTTATTTTAACTTATTTTAGGGTGCAGAGTATTTTTCTCTGCTCATACAGGAATAGCAAAGGCCTAGTTTACTAATTTGTCTCATTGTTATTTTGATTTTGATTTGTCAGGCGTTGCAGCACCCTCAGCACACCTACTTCCCACAGCTATGGTTGCACCAATAGCAGGAGAACTCCAGTGGAGACAACAGTTCTTTGAAGCAGTGGATCTGGTGCAATCAGAAGTGGAGAGAAGATTTGACCAGGAAGGGCTAGGGATATCAGCAAGAGAGAACCATCATTGACCCAGAAAAAGGAAGCAACAACTCAACTGGATGCACAGACCCTTGACTCCGTTCACTTCCCCGCTAACGTTCTCGTCGTGCCTGAACGTTCGAGCTCGGTCTGACCCAAGCCCAGTGAGCTGATGCCCAGGCCCAGTCCGACATCACAGAAATGAACCCGAAAAAAAGCCTTATTTCTGGAAAACATCATATTGATGTAAAGTGGTGGGAACGGAGTGGGGAGATGAGGAAACAGCCATTTGGCCTAGAAATTAAATAATTAAGGTCGCCTTGGATAATTAAATCATAAATAAATAACTTGATTTTCGGCCAAACTATTTGAATAATCGCCCAACAGTCCTGTGTTTTGAATGCATGTTTGATTTGGAAAACATTTGAATCAGTTATGGGTCTACTTTCGATAGTCTACAAGGTCCAGCAAGGCACATTAGGAGGGCAGTCATGGGGTGTATTTTGTTAGGATGTATCGACGTTAACAAATGCCATTGGAATATGAGCTTCTCCTGATTCTGAGTTGCACTGCCTGTCGTGGTCTTGTGGATCATCATTCTCCCGAGTGTACGCCAGCCTATTCATATCGCAATTTGAAACATTTCAATCATCAGAAAAATGTGTGTTGTCATGGCCACACATTTCTCTGGCCGAGCCAATATTGGAATCCTGGCGTCACTAATGTCTGCAGCTGCTGCGGCTGAGAGCAAGCCATAGTAGGTTAACAGGTGCACAGACACAGCACAGCAAGCCCGAAACCCACACAACCTGACTCAATTCACAGAATTTGAGCTGGCCCGGTGTGTGCTGAAAATGAGGACTATAGCTTGCAATAGTCTCCCACTTCTATTTTCTATTAGTTTACAATTTAAAAGGGAAGTAAGGAACATGGCACTCTCTCGCCCTCGGCCTGCTCCGGCCCATGTCAAACACGTAGGCTTACTAGCCCACTAGTAAGCAACACAGGGCGCTGCCCCGCCGGTGAGTACCTTTCTCCGCAGTGGCTCGCATAGCTGTCCATGGTCCCGAAACCATTTATTTTTGTGCTCCGTTTTTTAGGCTCAATCTTGTGTTTACTAATTTAGTTACCCCTCTCGTATTCTCTCTCACTATCTCTCTCATACAGAAACCTGTTACGCAGTACAAAGAAATGTGCACGCTGTTCACAACTGGATTTTTTTGCAGAAAGCCATGAGTTGGGCTGCACTGATTAACTTGGGCTGCACTGTTACTGTTACCGAGTCTTGTCCTTAGGCTAGGCTACTCATCACATTAGGAATTGCATTTTATTATTGGTCTGCATAGATGCATGCAATGCTTTATGATGTAGGATAATTCTGGTGGTCTGCCCGGGGTATTAGTGAGCATGCTTGTGCCTCTGTTGCTTCTCTTTACTCCCAAGAGTTTAAGTGGGGGTTTTAGAGAACAGAACAGTCAAGAGTGTAGACACCTTCGTCAGCGCAAGTCCTCTCTTCTTAACTCAGCTCAGCCACACTCCTCTCCGCTCCTCTCCTCTCCTTCAATAGCCTTGTGGTTGGATTAGCCTGACACCTTAGACTGACACTCGCGGCTTTCAAATGAAGAGGATTCCTACTGAAATCCAAGAGAGGGTGCTCACCATGTAAAGCTTACACTCACACAGCCTAACAGTATTCTTCCTCGCCCTCTACCTAGCTCAACCCCTGTAAAAAATCCATGAGAAAGTCCCCGGTGATCTTCAGCGTGTGACAATAAAAGTGTATGGTTTAAAGGACTTTGGGTCCAGAGGTAGCTGTGAAATAGTAATGTGTAACTGAGTGAGGAAGGGAGGCAACCAGGAGAGTGGCAGATGAGTGGAGTGCTCTGGTGTCTGGATAAACAGGTAGCCTACTTCTGCTGCTGTCCATTTCCTTTCATTGCAGGGAGGCTTATTGCTGGAAGGAGAGACACAAACTGTCAAACAAAACAGGGGTATGAGAGACGCAGCAGTCCTAGTATGATTCCTTTTTCTTTTTACAGCATTTGGCTGGTCAGTAGATTACCTATCTTGGCATGCAGTTTGACGTTTATTGTCACTGAGCGATTTTCCCCTTAGGCCAGCTGCAAAGTAAAACATGTATTGTAAGAATTTGCTTTTTGGTCATAATTTAAGTATGGGGTTAGGCATTAGGGTTAGCGGTGTAGTTAGGGTTAGGGTTAGGTTAAAGATCTGATTTCATGTCTTTGTGCTAGTGACCACTGCAGAGCTACCTCCAGAAGAAGATTCATGGCGAAAAATGCTAACCTCCTTTTGGCATATCCCCGTCCTTATTCATCACACTGTACAAGCTCAGTCTTCTGCACTCCACAAGCAAAAGCAAAGTGAACAGAACTGACTGAAGCCTACATGCAGAGTTATGATTGCCATGTCGTGGTATATCTCAGAGACATAGTTTATTTAAATCTTTATGCTAAACAAGGTCCCCTGGCTCATTGGCATTGTTTCCCTTGTCCCCGATCACAGCATCAGTGCCACGGCAGACACCGCAAACGTCCCTACATACAGATAACCACCATGGCATGTATCTGCACTGCCTGCCTTCACATCCATCCAGCATCCAGGCAGGCAGCTCTCTGCTCAGTCAGGGGGGAAAGCATCAGCCTGCTGCTCGCCCTCCACCCAGTGACTGGCAGCAGATAGGAGGAAAGCGAGGAGCATTTAAGAGGCAGTGTAAAAATGTACAGACGTAATGAGGAAATAAGTGACTTATTGGCGGCCCACTCATTGCCTTCATTAAACCTGTCTAGGACATGCGTTCCGCTAGCGGAACCCCTCGACAATATTCCGCTGAAAAGGCAGCGCGGGTTATTCAAAAATATTTTTGGGAAATATGTAACTTTCACACATTAACAAGTCCAATACAGCAAATGAAAGATACACATCTTGTTAATCTACCCATCGTGTCCGATTTAAAAAATGCTTTAAAGCGAAAGCACAACATATGATTATGTTAGATCACCACCAAGTCAAAAAAACAGAAATAGAGATAAAATGAATCACTAACCTTTGATGATCTTCATCAGATGACACTCATAGGACTTCATGTTACACAATACATATATGTTTGTTCGATAAAGTTAATATTTATATCCAAAAACCTCAGTTTACATTGGCGCCATGTTCAGAAATGCCTCCAAAATATCCGGAGAAATTGCATAGAGCCACGTCAAATAACATGAATACTCATCATAAACTTTGATGAAAGATACATGTTTTACAGAGAATTAAAGATACACTTGTTCTTAATGCAACCGCTGTGTCAGATTTAAAAAAATAAAATTACGGAAAAAGCAAACCATGCAATAATCTGAGGCGGCGCTCAGAACATAAATAAAACATTTCCGCCATGTTGGAGTCAACAGAAATCAGAAATTACATTATAAATATTCCCTTACCTTTGATGATCTTCATCAGAATGCACTCCCAGGAATCCTAGTTCCACAAGAAATTGTTGTTTTGTTCGATAATGTCCATTATTTATGTCCAAGTAGCTACTTTTGTTAGCACGTTTAGTACACATATCCAAACGCTCGTGCAGGTCCAGCCGAACGTCGGACGAAAACTTCAAAAAGTTATATTACAGGTCGAAGAAACTTGTCAAACTAAGTAT
This sequence comes from Salvelinus alpinus, assembly GCF_045679555.1. NCBI lineage: Eukaryota > Metazoa > Chordata > Actinopteri > Salmoniformes > Salmonidae > Salvelinus > Salvelinus alpinus. Next base: position 65,068,922 of record NC_092090.1, read on the forward strand.
AGAATCAATCTTTAGGATGATGTTATCATAAATATTCAATAACGTTCCAACCGGAGAATTCCTTTGTCGTAGAGAAGCAATGGAACGCAGGTCGCTATCATGTGAAATGCGCATGACCAGGACCTGGCTCTCTGCCAGACCCCTGACTCAAACAGCTCCCATCCGGCTCCACATCACAGTAGAAGCCTCATTGAAGGTTCTACAGACTGTTGACATCTAGTGGAAGCCGTAGGAAGTGCAAACAGATCCATATCCTACTTTGCATTCAATAGGGACTGAGTTGAAAATCAACCAACCTCAGATATCCCACTTCCTGGTTGGATTTTTCTCAGGTTTTCGCCTGCCATATAAGTTCTGTTATACATTTACATTTAAGTCATTTAGCAGACGCTCTTATCCAGAGCGACTTACAAATTGGTGCATTCACCTTATGATATCCAGTGGAACAACCACTTTACAATAGTGCATCTAACTCTTTTAAGGGGGGGGGGGTTAGAAGGATTACTTTATCCTATCCTAGGTATTCCTTAAAGAGGTGGGGTTTCAATACTAGTTATACTCACAGACATCATTCAAACAGTTTTAGAAACTTCAGAGTGTTTTCCATCCAATAGTAATAATAATATGCATATATTAGCATCTGGGACAGAGTAGGAGGCAGTTCACTCTGGGAACGCTATTCATCCAAAAGTGAAAATACTGCCCCTATCCCAAAAAAGCCTCATACTGTATTTACGAACATCTATCATGAGATGAGAGAGAGACGAGCAGGTAGCCTAGAGTGAGACTAGGGATGCTTTATGGAGCGTGCATTGTCACCTTGTTCCAATTATCTGTTACCTTTGACTACGTTAAGTGTGTAGGCATTAAGAAGAGGACAGGGTTGATAATTAGCAGTTTGCAGTGGAAAATTGATGTGTACTCTCAGCCAAATCAAAAGCATCTATTGGGGTCACCAGGCCTTTTTAGCCATCAACGCTTCCTGTTGAATTAGCCCATTAGACCAGATGAAGGACACCCACTTTCTTCTCCATTTGCTGTCCTTCATCTAGTCTAATGGGCTAATTATACAGCATATAATGCCCTGGCAATAAAGTGTCTACATGGAGCAGTCAGTTCCTATTGAGAGTAGGACAAGCACAGACATCAGTAACATGGAAATTAACAATCTGTCAGGAATCAATTTAACAAAGGATGTGTCAGCATTGGAAGTGTCACACCCCACTGCCTGTCAGGTTTGGGAGTAATTCATTTATTCTACAGGTTGTATCCCCCTTTCCCTTCCAATCTACCTCCTGTAACAGAAATTATATAATTTAATCTTATTCTGCTTATGAAACAATGTCCAACTTGTCACTTAATGATCTGGGAAAGATTACAGGGATTCAGAAGGTATTCATACCCCTTGACTTTTTCCACATTTTGTTGTGTTACAGCCTGAATTTAAAATGGATTAAATTGAGATTTTTTATCACTGGCCTAAGAAAAGGACTTCACACTGCTTGCTTAGCAAGCACCACTTCCTCACGATTTGGCCCATGCCTTGCTAGCACACATGACCGCCCTCCTGAAGCGTCTTACCAGTCGGCGCCACGCAGAAAGCTAGCTATTCGCTGGCGCAAATGCGGACACTTTATGCTGAGGATCCCCATGTGCTACACCTCTACACAATACCCCATAATGTGAAAGTGGAATAATGTTTTGGGGATTTTTTTACACATGAATTAAAAGTGAAAAGCTGTAATGTCTTGAGTCAATAAGTATTCAACCCCTTTGTTTATGGCAAGCGTAAATAAGGAGTAAACCTTTGCTGAACAAGTCACATAATTAGTTGCATTGAGTCACTCTGTGTGCAATAATAGTGTTTAAAATGATTTTTGAATGACTACCTGATCTATGCACCCTACACACAATTTTAAACACAGATTCATCCACAAACACCAGCATTTTCAAATGCTTCACAAAGAAGGGCACCTATTGGTAGCTGGGGAAAAAGAATCAGACATAGTATATCCTTTTGAGCATGGTGAAGTTATTAATTACACTTTGGATGGTGTACTGTATCAATACACCAACTCACTAAAAAGATAGTCGTCCATCCTAACTCAGCTGCTGGAAAGGAAGGAAACCGCTCAGGGATTTCACCATGAGGCCAATGGTGACTTGAAAACAGTTACAGAGTTGAATGGCTGTGATAGGAGAAAACTAAGGATGGATCAAGAACATTGTAGTTAGTCTACAATACTAACCTAATTGACAGAGTGATAATATTTCAAAACATGCATCTTATTTGTAATAAGACACTAAAGGATTACTACAAAAAATGTGGCAAAACAATAAACTTTTTGTCTCAAATACAAAATGTTATCTTTGGGGCAAATCCAATATAACACATTACTTACTGAGTACCACTCTGAATATATGTTCAAGCATAGTGGTGGCTGCATCATGTTATAGCTATGCTTGTAATCGATAAGGACTGAGGAGTTTTTCTGGATAAAAAATATGTAATTGAGCACAGGCAAAATCCCAGAGGAAAACCTGGTTCAGGATGCTTTCCAACAGACACTGGGAAATGAATATACCTTTCAGCAGGAAAATAACCTAAAACACAAGGCAAATCTAAACTGGATTTGCTTATCAAGAAGACAGTGAATGTTCCTGAATGGCCGAGTTAGTTTTGACTTAATGTCCTTGAAGGTGGTGTTTAAGTCAAGATTAATTCATCACTATTATTTATTTTTACTTTTACTTTTTATTTAACTAGGCAAGTCAGTTAAGAACACATTTTTATTTTCAATGACGGCCTAGGAACAGTGGGTTAACTGCCTTGTTCAGGGGCAGAACAACAGATTTTTACCTTGTCAGTTCGGGGAATCGATCTTGCAACCTTTTGGTTACAAGTCCAACACTCTGACCACTAGGCTACCTGGGTTACCAACATATACAAATAATGATTGATATTTTCATTAAAAAACATTATTTTGATGAATGTATTCACACTATTTCATCCTTACACGAGATATAGTCCCGACACAAATCTAAGGTTGCTACCCAAGCCAGCTGGTTGTTGGTTCTATCGGTTCGGTTGCCAGTGACACGACCCGGTCATTAAGTCTTTTTGTTATGTAGCTATGGACGCGACCCAGTCGTTCATTCTAAGTGTTCCATTGCCATACTGTCTGGCAACGTTCTTATCCCTTGCTTGCTAGCCAATTATGGCTAACTTACAGTCACGTCAAGAGTAACCGCAAAGTAGCTGCATTTGCATTTGTTTAAGCTGTTTTCTAGTGACATTTATTTGGATACATCCATAACAATGAGCTATGATGCGCAATTTCGCCTTTCATAGAAAATGTGCTCTCTCGTCGGGACACTGTTGTTCAGAGGAGTTAGCCAACCACACAGCCTACACAATCACTTCAAACTGAAGCTGGAAAGACTGGAAACTATCTGCATTTTGTTTCGTTTGAAAGATTTTCTATTGACATAAAAAAAAAAAAACATTTTTGTACTGGGGCGTATATCAGCCATAATAGTGCAGATAGATTGTAGATTCCATCAATGTAATTGTCTGCATCATTTCCAATCCCCCACATGTTTACTGTTGCCTTGTTTACTCTTATTGGAATTCAATCATTTCTTTGTCAGAACGGCAACTTACAAATATGTATTTTCCCCTTCATAAAAAAGCATTTGGTGCTCAAGGCCCTTCTGGCTACAGACAATAACTATAGAATTGGCTTGGCAAACTGTGTGTGTCAAATCGTAAGAATGTTCTGTAAGAAGACATTACACAATTCTATCTTCAAAAGTCCAGGGTCATTTCTGAAAGTTTCAATCCCTAGAATACCTTGTGTATTGAGTCCTGTACTCAGATGTTTTGCTGTGTTTACACTATTGTCTGTGTGTTTACTGCATTTGTGAGTGTACTATATCCTGCAGTATGTGTGCATTCATTCATGTATCTATTAGACACAACAACATTCATGGGAGGTGGTGGTGGAAAGTGGGGCCGGACGATTCGATTTCAGTGGACAGAATTGGATTTGATGGTGGGGCATTATAGCTTTCATGGGCTTTTACAGCTCTGAATAGCTTAGCTGTATCGTCCTTGATGGGATTGAGGGATGAGCCCAGCGATTCTGGGATGAAGCCCAGCGATGGCATCCTGTTCCTCCTTATTGTTCTGGGCCCAGGAGTGATGTAGAGGGCTCTCCCTGAACTAGAGGCTTCATATGAAGAGTCCAGGACTGCATCCAAAATGACACCCTATTTCCTTTATAGCCCATAGGTCTCTGGTCAAAAGTAGTGCACTATAAAGGGAATACTATTAAGGGAATACAGTAGGGTGCCATTTGGGATTCATCCCAGATCTATCTTGAACCATAATCCCATCTCGTATTGTTGAGCCTGTTTGTTAGATCAATGTTTCCTCTCTCGCTGTTAAATTGATGAGGTAATCTAACACACAATGGCAAGCAAACCTGTTCCAGCTGCTTGCCAAACTGACTTGAAGGAATAACCTGGTATGAATTGTGTGCTCACGTAGGGACATATTGGGCATCTGCACAAAGACATTCTGTGCACAAAGAGGAGGGCTTGCAGTAGAGATAAGATGCATTCAGGCTCAACGGTCACAGTGCTGGTAATCAGTCCTCGCCCAATGCCTGCGTTTGGTGGTCTATTCTGATTTCATTCATCCACAAATTACCCTGAAGAGACTGATTTCGACTAATGTGGAAGAGAATTGCTTGAATTGTTCTCCATGTATTCTTCTTTATTGTTCCTGACTATGTTTACGTAGGATGAATGAGAAATGTGAACATTGTCTGCGGGGAAATGACAGATTTTCAATATGAACATGGGGATAGTAGTGAATCCAAAGTACTGCCTCAGAATGTGAAAGGTCTGTTTTTCCTATAGACAACCTCTTTGAGACAAATCATTTTACAGGCATATCATTTTCCAAACATAATTTCATTCTGTGGCACATTTTAGTAGAGTAGTTTAAATGACTTACATTTTTTCTTCTAGATTTGAACACGATTTCCCAGAATCTCATAGATGACTCTCTCATAGATGACGTAGTACAGTGGTCGTCAACCTTTTCTGAGTCGAGATCACTTTGAGTCAAAATGCCAACCGATATCTACATCTCTGATTTTTTTTTAACATGACTTAAAAAATGTACGCCTATGCAACATTATCCTATTAAAACTATACTTTAACAATGAGGTTTGTGCAGTAAGCAATAGGCCAAATACATTATCACCGCATATTGGCTTTGCTTGAACTGCCCGGGCAATGCATGGTTGTTCTTTTCAAACCAACATTTTTTATGTAGGCTACATGATCACATCGGTAATAGATCAGTTGATTTATTGCGTGTGACGCACATCTGAGTGACCATACATCTTCAAATATTTAGCTATTTTTGTATTTTACTGGGCTGATGGTGCCTGCATCTGATGGTCAATCTCAGCAGAGGGAGAGAGCAGCAGACTGTGGGTCCCCCTCTCAACGTCCCTCCCCTCTCCCTTTCCTGCGCTCACGCTGACCAAAAAGGAACATTGTCTTCTAACTGATGTAGAAATTCGAGTTGCACCACATTATTTCTGTATCAGGCACATATTAATGTTGTTACTCCAATGACCAAAGAAAGTGAAATGTTCCTCGACATAAAAAAACAAGCTACTAATAATAACTCATGCCTATTGATACACTTCCTACTCATTCATTGCAGCTGCGGTGCTGGTTGTACCACGAGTGGAAGTAGAGAGAACGCACATTTTATGGCTTATAAAAGTGTTGAATAAAAAGTGTTGACAGTGCTGAGTTTTTTTTTTACATGAACTCACTCATAAAAACAGCAGTTCTTTGCTGTATTCGTTGAATCTCTAGTCATGGTTTTAAAAGTTTAGAAATCTCACAGTATCAACTTTGCTGTAGCTTTATTTTACACCTACAGACACGGTAATCTGAACCATCCGATTGGTCAGTAGTAGGTCTATAGTACACTTCAAAGCAAAATCAAATTGATTTATATAGCCCTTCGTACATCAGCTGATATCTCAAAGTGCTGTACAGAAACCCAGCCTAAAACCCCAAACAGCAAGCAATGCAGGTGTAGAAGCACGGTGGCTAGGAAAAACTCCCTAGAAAGGCCAAAACCTAGGAAGAAACCTAGAGCGGAACCAGGCTATGAGGGGTGGCCAGTCCTCTTCTGGCTGTGCCGGGTGGAGATTATTACAGAACATGGCCAAGATGTTCAAATGTTCATAAATGACCAGAATGGTCAAATAATAATAATCACAGTGGTTGTCGAGGGTGCAGCACCTCAGGAGTAAATGTCAGTTGGCTTTTCATAGCCGATCATTAAGAGTATCTCTACCGCACCTGCGGTCTCTAGAGAGTTGAAAACAGCAGGTCTGGGACAGGTAGCACGTCCGGTGAACAGGTCAGGGTTCCATAGCCGCAGACAGAACGGTTGAAACTGGAGCAGCAGCACGGCCAGGTGAACTGGGGACAGCAAGGAGTCATCATGTCAGGTCATCCTGAGGCATGGTCCTAGGGCTCAGGTCCTCCGAGAGAAAGAGAGAATTAGAGAGCATACTTAAATTCACACAGGACACCGGATAAGACAGGAGAAGTACTCCAGATATAACAAACTGACCCTAGCCCCCGACACATAAACTAATGCAGCATAAATACTGGAGGCTGAGACAGGAGGGGTCAGGAGACACTGTGGCCCCATCCGATGATACCCCCAGACAGGGCCAAACAGGAAGGATATAACCCCACCCACTTTGCCAAGGCACAGCCCCCACACCACTAGAGGGATACCTTCAACCACCAACTTACCATGCTGAGACAAGGCCGAGTATAGCCCACAAAGATCTCCACCACGGCACAACCCAAGGGGGGGCGCCAACCCAGACAGGAAGATCACGTTAGTGACTCAACCCACTCAGGTGACACACCCCTCCTAGGGACGGCATGAAAGAGCACCAGTAAGCCAGTGACTCAGCCCCTGTAATAGGGTTAGAGGCAGAGCATCCCAGTGGAGAGAGGGGAACCGGCCAGGCAGAGACAGCAAGGGCGGTTCGTTGCTCCAGAGCCTTTCCATTCACCTTCACACTCCTGGGCCAGACTACACTCAATCATAGGACCTACTGAAGAGATAAGTCTTCAATAAAGACTTAAAGGTTGAGACCGAGTCTGCGTCTCTCACATGGGTAGGCAGACCATTCCATAAAAATGGAGATCTATAGGAGAAAGCCCTGCCTCCAGCTGTTTGCTTAGAAATTCTAGGGACAATTAGGAGGCCTGCGTCTTGTGACCGTAGCGTACGTGTAGGTATGTACGGCAGGACCAACTCGGAAAGATAGGTAGGAGCAAGCCCATGTAACGCTTTGTAGGTTAACAGTAAAACCTTGAAATCAGCCCTTGCCTTAACAGGAAGTGTAGGGAGGCTAGCACTGGAGTAATATGGTCAAATTTTGGGGTTCTAGTCAGGATTCTAGCAGCCGTATTTAGCACTAACTGAAGTTTATTTAGTGCTATATCCGGGTAGCCGGAAAGTAGAGCATTGAAGTAGTCTAACCTAGAAGCAACAAAAGCATGGATTAACTTTTCTGCATCATTTTTGGACAGAAAATTTCTGATTTCTGATTGTTGCAATGTTACGTAGATGGAAAAAAGCTGTCCTTGAAACAGTCTTGATATGTTCGTCAAAAGAGAGATCAGGGTCCAGAGTAACGCCGAGGTCCTTCACAGTTTTATTTGAGACGACTTTACAACCATCAAGATTAATTGTCAGATTTAACAGAAGATCTCTTTGTTTCTTGGGACCTAGAACAAGCATCTCTGTTTTGTCCGAGTTTAAAAGTAGAAAGTTTTCAGCCATCCTTATGTCTGAAACACAGGCTTCTAGCGAGGGAAATTTTGGGGCTTCACCATGTTTCATTGAAATTTACAGCTGTGTGTCATCCGCATAGCAGTGAAAGTTAACATTATGTTTTCGAATGACATCCCCAAGAGGTAAAATATATAGTGAAAACAATAGTGGTCCTAAAACGGAACCTTGAGGAACACCGAAATGTACAGTTGATTTGTCAGAGGACAAACCATTCACGGAGACAAACAGATATCTTTCCGACAGATAAGATCTAAACCAGGCCAGAACTTGTAGACCAATTTGGTCCGTGTAGACCAATTTGGGTTTCCAATCTCTCCAAAAGAATGTGGTGATCGATGGTGTCAATGGCAGCACTAAGGTCTAGTAGCACGAGGACAGATGCAGAGCCTCGGTCTGACGCCATTAAAAGGTAATTTACCACCTTCACAAGTGCAGTCTCAGTGCTATGATGGGGTCTAAAACCAGACTGAAGCATTTCGTATATATTGTTTGTCTTCAGGAAGGCAGTGAGTTGCTGCGCAACAGCTTTTTCATTTTTTTTTGAGAGGAATGGAAGATTTTTTATATTTTCTGGGTCTCGGTTTGGCTTTTACAAGAGAGGCTTTATTACTGCCACTTTTAGTGAGTTTGGTACACATCTGGTGGATAGAGAGCCTTTTATTATGTTCAACATAGGAGGGCCAAGCACAGGAAGCAGCTCTTTCAGTAGTTTAGTTGGAATAGGGTCCAGTATGCAGCTTGAAGGTTTAGAGGCCATGATTATTTTCATCATTGTGTCAAGAGAAATAGTACTAAAACACTTGTGTCTCTCTTGATCCTAGGTACTGGCAGAGTTGTGCAGACTCAGGACAGCTGAGCTTTGGAGGAATACGCAGATTTAAAGAGGAGTCCGTAATTTGCTTTCTAATGATCATGATCTTTTCCTCAAAGAAGTTCATGAATTTATTACTGCTGAAGTGAAAGCCATCCTCACTTGGGGAATGCTGCTTTTTAGTTAGCTTTGCGACAGTATCAAAAATACTTTTTGGATTGTTCTTATTTTCCTCAATTAAGTTAGGATGATCGAGCAGCAGTGAGGGCTCTTCGATACTGCACGGTACTGTCTTTCCAAGCTAGTCGGAAGACTTCCAGTTTGGTGTGGCGCCATTTCCGTTCCAATTTTCTGGAAGCTTGCATCAGAGCTCGGGTATTTTCTGTATACCAGGGAGCTAGTTTCTTATGACAAATGTTTTTAGGGGTTTTTAGGGGTGCGACTGCATCTAGGGTATTGCGCAAGGTTAAATTGAGTTCCTCAGTTAGCTGGTTAACTGATTTTTGTCCTCTGACGTCCTTGGGTAGGCAGAAGGAGTCTGGAAGGGCATCAAGGAATCTTTGTGTTGTCTGAGAATTTATAGCACGACTTTTGATGCTCCTTGGTTGGGGTCTGAGCAGATTATTTGTTGCGATTGCAAACGTAATAAAATGGTGGTCCGATAGTCCACGATTATGAGGAAAAACGTTAAGATCTACAACATTTATTCCATGGGACAAAACTAGGTCCAGAGTATGACTGTGGCAGTGAGTAGGTCCAGAGACATGTTGGACAAAACCCACTGAGTCGATGATGGCTCCGAAAGCCTTTTGGAGTGGGTCTGTGGACTTTTCCATGTGAATATTAAAATCACCAAAAATTAGAATATTATCTGCTATGACTACAAGGTCCGATAGGAATTCAGGGAACTCAGTGAGGAACGCTGTATATGGCCCAGCAGGCCTGTAAACAGTAGCTATAAAAAGGGATTGAGTAGGCTGCATAGATTTCATGACTAGAAGCTCAAAAGACGAAAACATCATTTTTTGGGGGGTAAATTGAAATTTGCTATCGTAAATGTTAGCAACACCTCCGCCTTTGCGGGATGCACGGGGGATATGGTCACTAGTGTAACCAGGAGGTGAGGCCTCATTTAACACAGTAAATTCATCAGGCTTAAGCCATGTTTCAGTCAGGCCAATCACATCAAGATTATGATCAGTGATTAGTTCATTGACTATAACTGCCTTTGAAGTGAGGGATCTAACATTAAGTAGCCCTATTTTGAGATGTGAGGTATCACGAGAGCTCATCACTCCCCCTAACTGGGAGGGGGCCAGAGACTCGATGCCGACACATCTTTCTAGCTGATTTACACGCTGAAGCTATGTTGCGCTTGGTGACCTCTGACTGTTTCATCCTAACATCGTTGGTGCCGACGTGGATAACAATATCTCTATACTCTCTACACTCGCCAGTTTTAGCTTTAGCCAGCACCATCTTGAGATTAGCCTTAACGTCGGTAGCCCTGCCCCCTGGTAAACAGTGTATGATCGCTGGATGATTCGTTTTAAGCGTAATACTGTGGGTAATGGAGTCGCCAATGACTAGGGTTTTCAATTTGTCAGAGCTTGATTTGCTCTCTGGGCCTGCCGGAAAGGCAGAATTTGTACCTTCAGACACATAAAATGGTTCAAAATGGGAACACTTTGCCTACCAGGCGTGCAGGGCAGCTGAATCAGATGCACCTACCGCCAACAGATCGACCAGTTGGTGACCACTGACCTGGGTACATCCAGTACATCCGCATCCGATCTGATGCTGGTGGAGATTTGGGACTGAACGTGGATGCAATAGATAACAGCTATGGAAACAGTTAAAAAAAAAGAAGATTCATGTCTTGAGAATAGGTGAAATGTGATACACAGGGTATAATTATCTTTTTACATGTATTTTTATGTTGGAGACATGCAATAACGTTATAGCTACAGTGTATCTTATAATATTAGATCACAATCTGACGTTAGCTAGCAAGCTAACTTGGTAAATTAGATAGCTTTCAAACATGTGGAAAAAGCAGTGTAAAACAATGCATTTTGACTCTCATAGCTCTGCATTTACAGAACATAACTTTGGCTTTAGCATGCATCGGTAATCCTTTGTCCTTCTGACAATACTACTGTACTGGGTATTGCCCAACATTAGTATGGTCCCTTGCCTTGGATTCTCGAGAACTATGGTAGTCCTTAGCTAGCTATCTATCTACTTGCAAGCTAATGAACTAGTTTTTTTTTCTTCAAATAGTCATTTATGATAATGACAAGCGGCGGTAAATGTTTATCAAACAAGGCAAGGAAATTGGTATTAATATGATGTAGCCTAATCATAGACAACACATTCAATCATTACAACTTCCTAACAGTGTTGTTCATGTGTTTTTTCTGAAGGATTCCAGTTTTGAAGAGTCTAGCTAGAGGAAGGGGCACAGGCAAGGCTTCAGAAAGAATTGCAGAGGAAGACCTTGAGGGCTGCTAAGATGACTGCACAGACTGCTAAATACTTCAATCTAGACTCCTGCTTTTTACAACACACGACTGCTGCCATTTCACCACTGCACTATTCTATTTATGTATTACCATGTATGTTTACATGAGTTGTACACTTTCCAAGACTACACTGTACTTTATTCTTCAGATGCCATCTACTAGGCATCTATGCTAGGCATATGCAACTACTAAGTAGTTTTCTTAGTGATTTTGTTCCTGGTTAGGGTGATATCAGTTCAGTACTTTATCCTAATTGTTTCCTCACATTGTGAAGTTGTTATTGAAGTTACAGAGACAACCTTGTATTCTTGCTTATCTCCCTAATAAACCTTTATTTGACCCGATCTGTCTAATCGGACCGACTTGTTTTTTGTACAGTATTTACAACGGGGTAGTCCATCCACCTTCCTGCATATCTACCCTCTTGTGGGAAATCTACAGGATCGTAGATATCCAGGAAGAAAGTACAGTTTTGTAAATTAATCTAAAACAATTCCAAAAGTACAACAATGTTGCCTAAATGCTAGATAAAGAATGCACAAATATATTTCTCACAAGTTTATTGTTGTGCACACACACTTCCCTTATTTTTATATGATTTATAGGTTTGGTTGTAAGTCCCTCTCTTTCAACAACATTTCTCAGTACTCTGTAGGTTTTTACAATTCCAGAGAGCCACCAAATCTGACAACAATAGGGAAAGCTCAGGTCCTTCCCCTCTCAAAGGTTTGCTAACCGCAACCTGTGTTGCGTGGCGACGTGTCCTCAACGTTGTAGCTGCTCAGCCATTGTTGGTGGCACTTCAGGGAGTCTTCTTATGCAGACTTCTTAAATAGCTGACAGATGGAATAATATTTTATTTATTCTGTCTATTGAATGTCATTAGTATTAGTGCAGAACTGAAGCATTGACATCTGTTGAAAATACTAACAGGACATTTTTTAATTTTACATATACAAATCTTTTTCACAACCTAGAGGACGACTAACACTTAGAGTGGCTTACGAGAGTATTCACCCCCCTTGGCATTTTTCCTATTTTGTTGCCTTACAACCTGGAATTAAAATAGATTTTTTGGGGGTTTGTATCATTTGATTTACACAACATGCCTACCACTTTGAAGATGCAAAATATTTTTTCTTGTGAAACAAATAAGACAAAAAAACAGAACTTGAGCGTGCATAGCTATTCACCCCCCAAAGTCAATACTTTGTAGAGCCACCTTTTGCAGCAATTACAGCTGCAAGTCTCTTAGGGTATGTCTCCATAAGCTTGGCACATCTAATTGCCAAGCCCATTATTCAAGGCAAAATTGCTCCAGCTCCTTCAAGTTGGATGGGTTCCGCTGGTGTACAGCAACCTTTAAGTCATACCACAGATTCTCAATTGGATTGAGGTCTGGGCATTGACTAGGCCATTACAAGACATTTAAATGTTTCCCCTTAAACCACTCGAGTGTTGCTTTAACAGTATGCTTAGGATTATTGTCCTGCTGGAAGGTGAACCTCCGTCCCAGTCTCAAATCTCTGGAAGACTGAAACAGGTTTCCCTCAAGAATTTCCCTGTATTTAGCGCCATACTCATGTCTGTTAAATTGTCTGTCTGTAATGGTGTGCCCCAAGGCTCTGTACTTGGGCCTCTCTTATTCAATATTTATATAAATAATTTAGACAAAAATGTCCAAAATGCGCAACTTCATTTTTATGCTGATGATTCTGTTATTTACTGTTGTGCCTCGTCTCTTACAAAAGCTTTCCAGAACTTGCAAACTGCTTTTTATACTGTTCGTCATACCTTGTGTGAATTGAAGCTTATCCTCAATACTGAGAACTAAACTAATGGTGTTTTCTAAAGCAAGAAATAGACCTCTGAACTTTTCACCTATTATTACCTGTCAGGGCAATGAGATTTAGACTGTAACGTCATATAAATATCTTGAAATATTAATTGATGACGGCCTCTCTTTTAAATTGCATATTCAACAACTTACAAAAAAATGTATGCTGAAATTGGGATTTTATTTTAGCAATAAGGCCTGTTTTTCTTTTGAAGCCAGGAGGCTAGTATCAGCTACATTTTTGCCTTTACTAGACTATGAGGATATTTTATATATGAATGCTTCCGCTCAGTGTTTGAGATCAATTGACACCATTATTATTAATTGCAAAACCATTATGCACCACTGCACTTTGTAAACCACGGTTGGCTGACCTTCTCTAGTCACTCGTAAGCTCAGTCACTGGTATACTTTTATTTACAAAGCCATTTTGGGTTTACTAACTTTGTATTTGGGCATTTTTATTGTTCAGAAATGTGGTGGGTACTCTCTTCGTTCGCCGGACTTTATCCTGCTAACTGTTCCAAATGTCCTAACTGAATTTGGTAAAAGGGCTTTTATGTACTCTGCGCGTCTTGGAACGCCTTACAAAATACTTTTAAACTGGAAGAACTTGTCCCGATTGATATTTTTAAATCACTGATGAATGATTTTGAGACTGATTCCCTGACCTGTCAATCTTTTTAATTTGCTGTTTTTGATTTTGTTATACTCTTGTGAATTCTATGGTTTTTACTAGATTACTTGTAGTTTTTCATGTTGTTTGTCTGTAATTTTTGTAATGACTTGGTGCTGCCTATCTTGGCCAGGACGCTCTTGAAAAAGAGATTTTAAATCTCAATGAGCCCTTCCTGGTTAAATAAATAAATAAATACAAATCATTCATTCAATTCTGACCAGTCCCTGCCGTTTCTTAGTCCTGCCGATGAAAAACATCTCCACAGCATGATGCTGCCACCACCATGCTTCAATGTGGGGATGATGTTCTCAGGGTGATGAGAGGTGTTGGGTTTGCGCCAGACATAGCGTTTTCCTTGATGGCCAAAATACTACATTTTTGTCTCATCTGACCAGAGTACCTTCTTCCATATGTTTGGGGAATCTCCCACATGCCTTTCGGAGAACACCAAAAGTGTTTGCTTATTTTTTATTATTTTTCTTTAAGCAATGGCTTTTTTTCTGGACACACTTCTGTCGAGTGTACGGCTTAAAGTGGTCCTATGGACAGATACTCCAATCTCCGCTCTGGAGCTTTGCAGCTCCTTCAGGGTTATCTTTGGTCTCTTTGTTGCCTCTGATTAATGCCCTCCTTGCCTGGTACGTGAGTTTTGGTGGGCGGCCCTCTCTTGGCAGGTTTGTTGTGGTGCCATATTCTTTTTAAAAAATGAATAATTGATTTAATGGCCCACCGAGGGATGTTCAAAGTTTCTGATATTTTTTTATAACCCAACCCTTATCTGTTCTTCTCCACAACTTTGGCCCTGACCTGTTTGGAGAGCTCCTTGGTCTTCATGGTGCCGCTTGCTTGGTGGTGCCCCTTGCTTAGTGGTATTGCAGACTCTGGGACCTTTCAGAACAGATGTATACTGTTTATACTGAGATCGTGTGAAGATCATGTGACACTTAGATTGCACACAGGTGGACTTTATTTAAGTAATTATGTGACTTTTGAAGATAATTGGTTGCACCAGATCTTATTTAGGGGCTTCATAGCAAAAGAGATGAATACATATGCATGCACCAATGTTCTGATTTTTTTTTTTTTTTTAAACAAGTAATTTTTTTCATCTCACTTCACCAATTTGGACTATTTTGTGTATGTCCATTACAGTACATGAAATCAAAATCAAAATCCATTTAAATTACAGGTTGTAACGCAACAAAATAGGAAAAACGCCAAGGGAGATGAATACTTTTGCTAGGCACTGTAGATATTGTTGCCCTCCGCGTTCTCCAAGGCTGGACGATGGTTGTAATTGAAATGCTGCCAGGGTTCCAGCCTGTCTACACCTTGGCCAGACAGCTCAACTGGGGAAACAACATAGTCATATCTCTGCGGTATGCTAATCTATTGGGATATAATGTCATCAATGCTCAAAGTAAATCCTGTGTAGTTCATTTTTCTAAATAGTGTAGTTACACTGAGTGGACAGTTTATTAGGTACACCCATCTAGTATTGGGTTGGACCCACCTTTTCATCCAGAACAGCCTGGATTCTTTGGGGCATGGACACGTTGCTCAATTGGTATCAAGGGACCTAACATGTGCCAGGAAAATGTTCCCCGCACCATTACACAACCACCACCAGCCTGTACTGTTGACACCAGGCAGGATGGGGCCATGGACTAGTGCTGACTCTGCCATCAGAATGATGCAACAGATTCATTGGACCAGGCAATGTTTTTCCACTCCTCAATAATCCAGTGTTGGTAATTGTGTGCCCACTGGAGCCGCTTCTTCTTGTTTTTAGCTGATAGGAGTGGAACCTGTGTGGTCATCTGCTGCAATAGCCCATCCGTGACAAGGACTGACGAGTTGTGCATTCCGAGATGCCGTTCTGCACGCCACTGTTTTACTGCGCCGTTGCCTGTTTGTGGCCCACCTATTAGCGTGCACAGTTCTTGCCATTCTCCTTTGACCTTTCATCAAGCTGTTTTCGCCAACAGGACTGCCGCTGACTGGGTGTTTTTTCTCTGTCGCACCATTCTCGGTAAACCCTAGACACTGTCATGCGTGAAAAGACCCGGACGTCTGAGATACTGAATAGCTCGATGCCTGTCTGCCTGCTTTCTATAGCAAGCCACGGCCATGTGACTCACTGTCTGTAGGAGCAAACCATTTTCGGGAACAGGTTGGTGTACCTAATACACTGGCCGTGAGTGGACATATACCTATTATTGGAAGATGTACACTTTATTAATAGATCAATTCTTGGCTAGCTAGGGGAAATACAATGATACATTTTTACTTCTGCTCCCGTACTTGACAATGGTGGGTTTGGAAACACACAACGCTTGGTAGGTATTGATATCGATTGATATCTGAAATAGAAGCAATATTTTTGTTCAAATATATTTCCTAACTATAGCTTTTTGTCATAATGGCTATTCCGTGCCAGTACAGTAGTGTGAAGTGAAGTAACGTTCACTAGCTAGCTAATCAGATTTGTGGCTTTCAGACTACAGAGATAAGAAATATAACAAATTAATACATATAGTCATAGTTTATTAAAACTAAATAGCAAAGCAACATTTTATACAAATGAAACAAACCAATGACGCAGTCACTAGCTAGCTAGCTGCTAACATAGCTTGAAAATAAGTCATTCATAGTAGCTATAACACTTTTTAATTTAGAAAAATGTATATTACCTTTATTTGACAAGGCAAGTCAGTTAAGAACATATTCTTGTTTACAATGACGGCCTACCCCAGCCAAACCCTAACCCGGACAACGATTCTCTGTGTAATTTAATTACGCGATTAAACTAATCATGTTACTTTAATTAACTAGGAAGTTGGGGCACCACGGGAAAATGTTTAAAGAGTCTTTTTTCCCCCCAAGTTAATTAATTAATTTCCTGAATTCCGATTTTTCATATCCTATCAAAACAGTCGCTTATTAATGATTTTTACCTCATCAGTCTCATTACTGAACGTCGCAAACCCTTGGATATCTGCACGAACACAAGCATAGAATCATGAATTAGCTATATACAATTTGGCTTAATTATTTATTTACTAACTTAATCAATCGCAGAATTATAATGACACACACACAATAGGTCATACATTGGTTGCTACGTGATACAAAGAAAAAGTCTCTAGCGGACGAAACCGATATGATGGCTTGATAGACAAAGGAAAGGGGGTGGGGACCGCTCAAGAGCGGGAAACTCAGTGGAATCAAGTACATACAGTTGACTACACTACGCTCATGGAAATGCCTATACTTAGAACATGAACAACCACTCATTCAAAAAGATATTGCAATTTACATATTTACAAGTGTACACCTTTGTTGTCCCTCTCTGTGGTCGCCGGTCCATCTGCTGGATAGTCAGTTGACAGAAAGCCTCTGGTTTGTCCACCAGAGATCTAAGTGTGTGTGAGGTGTAGGTTGTTATAATGGATACTTCAGAGTACCAATCGGAAATGTTCTTAGATCGAATGCATTTACCAGACTAAAGTATTCAAACAGCTGCAGCCTGAATAATTGTTCTTTCGTTTGTAGATTTCTTAGCCATTTCAACAGGGGAATGATCTCCACTTTCTCTGGTCTAGTCCTTTTGTAGAGTTGCCAACCATTTCAACATGTAGCAACAGCTCCATATTTTCTGGTCTAATGTAAATTTTGTGACGAGTGGTTTTATACTCTGTGGAAGAAGGGGGCGTTTCCATGACGCCGATGTAAATGTCTGTACTCACGGGGTGTGGCCACTGACTAGTTCAAACTTTATATCTAAACAAGTATCTCATTTAGAAGGCCAGCATCACATTACATCTTCTCACAAATAGTTTAATATTCAATCAGATATTTTATACCACATTCAAATGCAAACCCCATAATTGAGAAGTGTACACGACCGAAGACACAGTAATGTGTTTCCTGTCCTTCATGAGATCACCAAATGAAGCACACTCGACATGACTGACCCTTAAGTGTCCAAGGACCACTCCCACATTCTCAAAAATATAAATATTGCTTCATTATTTAAACTTTTGTGTCCAAGTGTCTCTCTGTGTTCCACAGTTTACATTCCAACCTCGAACACTACAGAGCATAGAGGCAGCGTATTTTACGACCGCCATAAAACAGCGGACTTCCCGCTCTCCTCCTCTACAAGAGAGAGCATGCTGTAGAGCGGACCCACTGTAACCTGATCCTTCAGGTCATCACAGGAGAGTCATGACACGAGCTAGCTAACTAGCTAGCCCTCTCCAGTTTGTTGGTGCAAATCCGAGGTTCACTCTCATCTTGAACCGGTCTCTCTTGTTTTCCCTTTTCACAATTTCTTTGGGTTATATGGAGGAGCTGCTGGGACATGCCGTTTGCTCCCCGCATCTGCCATGTCTCTTCACTAGCGAAGTGTGGATATGCATCCCATTTTTCTTCCGTCTCTGGGAGATTCTAAATTGTATAATCCTCTCGTCCTCTCTTCCCATCTCCTTCTCAAAACCCATTGGTGGAGGTGGTCAGAGGGGGGAGGGACCTTTTGGCTTTCTCATCCTATGGGTTTTGAGAAGGAGACGAGGAGAGAGGACGCCAAGGAGTATGCAATTGAGATCTTCTCAATCTGAGCCAATGAGCTTGTGGTGGAAACTTGTCCTTCATTGTGCGCAGTACTAAATCTGTCAGGAAAATCCAAACCAACAGCCAAATCAAATACAGTGGTTTTCAGGCAGGCTGTAGGTGCTAAATTGTTACTGTTGAATCACATTGAATGACAACTAGCAACTTACAGCTTTTGGACATAGAAAAAGTTACATAATGCAGCTTTAAAATCTTCATAACATATCTATCAGCGGTTTTTCCTGGGTTTTGTTTTGAATGTCAGTCATAGTCACCCAGAAGAACACTGCATTGCTTTCTCTTTGGGAATTTAGGCTGGGTATCTGCTGTATCTGTAAAGCACTTTGTGACAACTGCTGTGCTGATGTAAAAAGGACTTCATAAAATACATGTAATTGATTGATTGAACTAACTAGTCTCTCTCTTTGCAGGAGCCACAGGTGACATCCTGCCATCAGGTGACATCCTACCATCAGTCCCAGGTACCCTGCCTCACTTCCTGAAGGAACCAGAAGATTCCTACATAATCAAAAGCAACCCAATCAAGCTGCTGTGTCGGGCTGTGCCTGCCTTGCAGATCTTCTTCAAGTGCAATGGAGAATGGGTGCACCAGAATGAACATGTGTCCCGGGAGTACATGGATCAGAACACTGGTAAGAAGCCATAGAGATCCTATAATCCAGGGGTATTCAAATCCTACCACGGATGTTTGGAGTTGTGTAGAATGGCGCCGGAGGGGATGGCTGACATTTTACATGATCCTAACCAACTGTGCTATTTTGTTAGTTTTTTTGCTTTGTTTGTAACTTATTGTTTTACTTATTTTGTACATAATGTTGCTGCTGCCGTCTCTTATGACCGAAAATAACTTCTGGACATCAGAACAGCGATTACTGAACTCGAACTGGAAGAAAACTTTTTCTTAAATGAGTCTGACGCGAAGGATATACTGCTTTCCCGGGTACGGGCCCAAATCCCCATCATTTGCGTGAAGAAAAGATGGCGAAAAAGGGGGCGGAGGTCGGGCTGCCTTCTGAGAATTCGTAGGCGAGTGAGTAAACCTCCACTACCATCCGTTCTTTTGGCCAACGTGCAATCATTGGAAAATAAAATGGATGACCTACGATCAAGATTATACTACAAACGGGACATTAAAAACTGTAATATCTTATGTATCTGAACGACGACACGGATAATATAGAGCTGGCTGTATTTTCCATGCACCGGCAGGGCAGAGAAGCTACGCCTGGTAAGTAGCGCTTGCCTGAGGTAGAGAACCTTATGATAAGCTGTAGACCACACTATTTACCAAGAGAGTTCTCATCTATATTATTTGTGGCTGTCTATTTACCACTACAAACCGATGCTGGCACTAAGACCGCACTCAAGCTGTATAAGGCAATAAGCAAACAAGAACATGCTCATCCAGAAGCAGCGCTCCTAGTGGCCGGGAACTTTAATGCAGGCAAACTTAAATCCGTTTTTCCTCATTTCTACCAGCATGTGCAACCCGAGGAACACAAACTCTAGACCACCTTTACGCCACACACAGAGATGCATACAAAGCTCTTCACCACCCTCCATTTGGCAAATCTGATCATAATTATATCCTCTTGATTCCTGCTTACAAGCAAAAACTAAAGCAGGAAGTACTAGTGACTTGCTCAATACGGAAGTGGTCAGATGATGTGGATACTAAGCTACGGGACTGTTTTGCTAGCACAGACTGGAATATGTTCCGGGATTCATCAAATGGCATTGAGGAGCATAATACCTCAGTCATCGGCTTCATCAATAAGTGCATTGACAACGTCATCCCCATAGTGACCGTACGTACAAATCCCAACCAGAAGTCATGGATTACAGGCAACATCCACTTCGAGCAAAAAGCTAGAGCTGCCGCTTTCAAGGAGTGGGACACTAATCCGGACGCTTATAAGAAATCCCGCTATGCCCTCAGACGAACCATCAAACAAGCAAAGTGTCAATACAGGATTAAGATTGAATCCTACTTCACCGGCTCTGACTCTCGTCGGATGTGGCAGGGCTTGAAAACTATTAAGGACTACAGTGGTTCCTTCTTTAATAGTTGCGTCATACTGCAGCACACCTTGCGGGCCGCCGCAGAATTCTATGGCACATTATTTATTTTCCAGCCATTGTTACCATTAATGCTAGTTAGTGGTAGTTTGACCACCAGAGGGCATCTTTGAGAAGTATTTGATAGCCTTCAATATTGGCTGTACTAGAGAATTTCAAACCTTTTTTATAAGAACATAGTATATGGGATTGATTTTAAGAAATGTAGCTTACTTAATTTGGTTAATATTATGGTGTTTCCATTCCAAGAAAAATGTAACTCTCATGGTTTCCGTTAGGATGGAACGGAAAATATGGTGCTGTACAACGTGACAGTCGGGAGTAGGCTACAGTACTAAGAGCATAACATTCCCACACCCTAATTGTAGTCTAACCAATACCCAAATGGAGATTCAGTGAAAATACAAATCTCATTGATATATCAAGACCTGTCCCCATGCTTGTCTCAGAGCAGCGTGAATCGGTGCTGAAATATTTGACCACAGCGGAAGGCTATTGCTTCAAATCCTATTGCTTCTAACTTCCATATGCGTTTTAAATAAATAATACCTACACCACTTTTAACAGCATATTACTCAACACTATTGAGACTCATGTCGCCTACAGTAGGCCTACAGTATATCTACAAATATTTTTTTCAATGACGTGACTCTACGCCAATAATTACATTTAGAGGATTGGAGGATTCTAAATTAATATCTAATGGGTATTTTTCGTTTGGGACTGTAGTAATGCCTCTTGCACTGAGATGCAATGCCTTAGACCACTGCACCACTCGGGAGCCATGATCAATATCAGGGGCGGCAGCATAGCCTAGTGGTTAGAGCGTTGGACTAGTAACCGAAGGTTGCAAGATTGAATCCCCGAGCTGACAAGGTACAAATCTGTCATTCTGCCCCTGAACAAGGCAGTTAACCCACTGTTCCTAGGCCGTCATTGAAAATAAGAATTTGTTCTTAACTGACTTGCCTAGTTAAATAAAGGTCAAATAAAAAAATGACCTATATATATTGTCCTGCTAATAGCCCATCCTAGAAACGTTGTTTGCAGAATTCACAGGCTGCTACGCTTGTGAAAAACAGAGTTAATAATAATAATACTTTTTCCCCCTTCCACTTGCTAAAGGTTCCAATTGATAATGTTTTATTTGATCAATTAGTATATTTGAGTTTAACCACAATATTTGTTGTATTATTTGTCTTTTCTGGTGGATTAAACTGAAATTGCAACCAATAACGGCCGGTTGTGATACAGCCAACCTAACTAAGAAATACATTTGACGACAGAATTCTCCCCCTACCCTCCTCCTTGGCAGGAGTCTATTGTTCTGCTAATAGCCCATAATGGCGCTGTACAACGTGACCGGCCGGGAGTAGGCTACTGTAATACAGTAAGAGCAAAATAATCCTAACATTTGCACACCCTAATTGTAGTCTAACAAATACAAAAACTGAGATTTGGTGAAAATCAGAATCTTGTTGATTTATCAAGACCAGTCCCCATGCTTGTCTCAGAGCAGCGCTGTCTTGACCTCTGAATGCTGGCTCTTCCATTAATTTTGAAAGAGTATTTTCCAGTAAGCAACAATTTGTTCCAATATTTCTGTCATTCAGTGATATTTATTCCCATAGTAATTCGTTTTGGATCCATAAGGAAATACACATCTGCATTTTGAAAGAGTATTTTTTAATCATTATTTTATTAACGAAAGCATAAAGATGCTGATGAAGAAATACAGTACTGTACAGTATATACTTTATCCAACCTTTTGCGGTTGCATGAGGTCACCCACACGCACTTTAAACATTTGGATAATAAAGCATTTAATGCATTTTGAAGATAGAGGCCACCTGCGTTTGTTCATTAGGCTACTGTGCAGTCTGACAAGTTAACATAGCCTACAGTACATACTGTAGTAAACATGGTAAAGTGGCTAATTCCTTACACAAGGGAGAGCAGTCCATGTCCAGACTTTCCTCGGTGACCTCAAGTACTCATTAACTCTGTCTTTAATGCTTTTTCGGGTTGCATCAGTCATGGACAGAAACTTCTGAGACACAGTATTAATGATGAACACCCGGAGGTTCACTGGTAAGCCACATTTGCCTCGGGATCCATCCCAGTTGGTATTCTGTGTCCACTCGTGGTATCTCTCTTTGGTTACAAAAAAAAAAAAAACAAGACCATGGTGCTTGCCTACGGAGCTGTGAGGGGAACGGCACCTCCGTACCTTCAGGCTCTGATCAGGCCCTACACCCAAACAAGGGCACTGCGTTCATCCACCTCTGGCCCGCTCGCCTCCCTACCTCTGAGGAAGTACAGTTCCCGCTCAGCCCAGTCAAAACTGTTCGCTGCTCTGGCACCCCAATGGTGGAACAAACTCCCTCACGACGCCAGGTCAGCGGAGTCAATCACCACCTTCCGGAGACACCTGAAACCCCACCTCTTTAAGGAATACCTAGGATAGGATAAAGTAATCCTTCTAACCCCCCCCCTTAAAAGAGTTAGATGCACTATTGTAAAGTGGTTGTTCCACTGGATATCATAAGGTGAATGCACCAATTTGTAAGTCGCTCTGGATAAGAGCGTCTGCTAAATGACTTAAATGTAAAATGTAAATGTTACACATCCTTAGAATAGTAGAACAGCATAACGGTCCGGATGGCCCTTGCTGTGCCTGGTCAGAAGTTGGTCAAGTTCTGTTGTCAGAAGAGGAATGGAAATGTCAGGGTGAACCGATGACCTGGTGAACCCGCCAGGTATGTTGACTCTGCCTGTCGGAGGTGGAGTTCCAGAGTTAACAGGTGTGCCTGGCATGGATTGTGACTCCATCTCATTCCTCGCCCTCTTCAACGCGTCATTCTCCACCTGACTCTCCACCAATGCCGCCTGACTCTGCCAGTGACGAGTGACTCTCTGCCAATACCGCCTGGCTCTGGACCAATGTATCAGCTGTCACCCGTATCTCTGCCCTCAGATAATGTATCTCTTTCTGCTGGTTTGCCTTCAATGACTCGATCTCAGTCTTCAAAGTTTGAATTTGATCCATGTGCACCTTCATCAGATGAGTAGAATGGTACCGCCCTGAGCCCCCATCGATTACAGTGGTCAAAGATAGAAACAGTAGATAAATTAAAAGTGACTCCAACACACAAATGCTGCGTACACATTTTAAGATTCTAGCAAAACTAACCGCTTTCTTGGCAACCATGCGTTTTTTCGGTGCGGTCCGTTGTCCAGCCCTTTGTCCACTGATCTCCACGGATGGTTGTCGGCATGGTTGTATGCTCTGCAAAAACACATTCACGTTTTTTAGCACACAATTATTATCATTTTTTTATTTAAACTTTATTTAATTATCAATTTTATTACACAGTATGCCTACACGTTGATAGGCTATATAATTATTTTTTAAAAGAAAATTCACTGAAACCAAAATACCATTCGTTTTGGTGATCTTCTCAGCTCCGGATCATTTTCAAGTCCTCAAATGGTTACGGTCCTAGCCCTGGAACGGGTAGCACCATAAAAAGAAGCTGGCTTGATTTCGTCTGTTCTCTTTGGTCACAATGCCATTTTTTTTTTTTTGATAAACAGCTCGTTTCTGAATGGTAACTGTGTTCAGGGTGGGGTTTGGGGCGGTGTGAGGAGTACTGGAAAGATGTGACTTTCAGTTTACAATAGGCCATAAGCACACAGCAGATTGCCGATTGTCCTCACTTTGATTATGCTGTAACAACATACTGTAGCACCATGATCAGGATCTCTATTCATTTAAGTGAGCAGAATAGAGCTTTCAGGAATAACGTAAAATATAGTACAGCCAATAAAGTTTTTTTTATCAATCAGTATATTTGAGTTTAACCACAATATTTGTTGTATTATTTGTTCTGTCTTTTCTGGTGAATTAAACTGAAATTACAACCACATTTCTATGGCTTGTTTAAAAAATAAGGATATATTGAAGATTATTTAGTTTTCAAATAACCTAAAGTGAACAAGAAAAAGACCATTACTACAGTAAGAGCAAAATAATAATAATAACATTTCCACACCTTAATTGTAGTCTAAGTTTCTCTTAGAAAAAAACCTTAGTGTAACAACAGTTTTAAAAGGTAATACTGTCGAGTTGTAACAAAAAAATAAAAAAAATTCCGGGTGTGTGCGTGCAGGACAGAGGAATAGCAATTCTTACACGATTGTTCTAAATTCCGTCACCTTCTTCATCCTCATCATTCAGTTCATTGAAATTCAATTTTGAAGTTGTGCACAATTTGTGAAGTTGTGCACAATCAGTTTCTATTTGGTTTATGTCGCCCATTCATTGTCAGTTAGAGATGCAGTAGCACCTTGGACCCAAAGGCACAAAAGCATAATCAGTGCTCTAACTCCCCCTTGCGCTGGTCTGGAGCATTGAAGTAGTGACGCAGGGTACCGTACTAAACCACAAATTACCTCTAAGTTCTGCAGCATAATCACAAAACCTTTAGTTGAGCAACCACTGTACAAATTGAAACCCAGCCGTAAGCTGCCATGTGACGTGAGCCTACCAGATGAGCTAAATGCCTTTAATGCTCGCTTCGAGGCAAGCAACACTGAAGCATGCATGAGAGCACCAGCTGTTCTAGACGACTGTGTGATAATGCTCTCAGTAGATGATGTGAGCAAGACCTGTAAACAGGTTAACATTCACAAAGCCCGCGGAGCAAGACGGATTACCAGGATGTGTACTCAAACGATGCGCGGATGAACTGGCAAGTGTGTTCACTGACATTTTCAACCTCTCCCTGACCGAGTCTGTAATAGCTACATGTTTCAAGCAGACCGCCATAGTCCCTGTGCCCAAGGAAGCGAAGGTAACCTGCCTAAATGATTACCGCCCTGAAGCACTCACGTCGGTAGTCTTGAAGTGCTTTGAAACGCTAGTCATAGCTCACATCAAATGCATCCTCCCGGAAACCCTAGACCCACTCCAATTCTCATATCGCCCCAACAGATCCACAGATGACGCAATCTCAATCGCACTCCACACTGTCCTTTCCCACCTGGACAAAAGGAACACCTATGTGAGAATGCTGTTCATTGAACAGCTCAGCATCCAACACCATAGTGCCCACAAACCTCATCACTAAACTAAGGACCCTGGGACTAAACACCTCCCTCTGCAACTGGATCCTGTACTTCCTGACGGGCCACCCCCAGGTGGTAAGGGTAGTTAACAACATGTCTGTTACGCTGATCCTCAACCCTGGGACGCCTCAGGGGTGTGTGCTCAATCCTCTCCTGTACTCCCTGTTCACCCACGACTGCGTTGCCAAATACGACTCCAACACCGTCATTAAGTTTGCTGAGGACACGGTGGTGGTAGGCCTGATCACTGACAACGATGAGACAGCCTATAGGGAGGAGGTCAGAGATCTGGCAGTGTCGTTCCAGGACAACCACTTCTCCATCAATGTGAGTAAGACATAGGAGCTGATCATGGACTACAGGAAAAGGCAGGCCGAACAGGCCCTCATTAATATCGACGGAGCTGTAGTGGAGCGGGTCAAGAGTTTCAAGTTCCTTGGTGTCCTCATCACCAACAAACCCTCATGGTCCAAACACACCAAGACAGTCGTAAAGAGGGCACGACAACACTTTTTCCCACTCAGGAGTCTGAGCCACTTTACCATGTTTACTACAGTATGTACTGTAGGCTATGTCAACTTGTCAGACTGCACAGTAGCCTAAAGATTTTGCATGGGTCCACAGTTCCTCAAAAGGTTCCACAGCTGAACCATCGAGAGCATCCTGACAGGTTACATCACCGCCTGGTATGGTAACTGCTCGGCATCTGACCATAAGGCACTACAGAGGGTAGTGTGTACGACCCAGTACATCACTAGGGCCAATCTTCCTGCCACATCCAGGTCTTATATACTAGGCGGTGTCAGAGGAAAGCCCCAAAAGTTGCCAAAGACTCGTCACCCAAGTTATAGAGTGTTTTCTCTACTGTTTTCTCCGCCCGGCAAGCGGTACCGTAGCGCCAAGTCTAGGACCAAAAGGCTCCTTAACAGCTCTCTACCTCCAAGCCATAAGACTGCTGAAAAATTAACCAAATGGCCACCGGATTATTTACATTGACACCCCATTTGTTTTTTACACTGCTGCTACTCACTGTTTATTATCTATGCAAAGTCACTTTACCCCTACTTACATGTACAAATTACCTTGACTAACCTGTACCCCCGCACATTGACACGGTACCGGTACCCCCTGTATATAGCCTCGTTATTGTTATTTTATTGTTTTACTTTTTATAATTTTTTACTTTAGTTTATTTGGTAAATATTTTCTTAACTCTTTCTTGAACTGCACTGTTGGTTAAGGGCTTGTAAGTAAGCATTTCATGGTAAGGTTTACACATGTTGTATTCGGCGCATGTGACAAATAAAGTTTGATTTGATTTGGAGGTCTGCTGGTTTTCTGTTCTACCTGATAGTTAATTGCACCCACCTGGTGTCCGAGGTCTAAATCAGTCCCTGATTAGAGATCATCCTATATTCTATATTCTATGTTGTATTTGATTCTGTTTAAGAAGCATAATTTCTATCGCTTTCTTGTCTAGCTACTGCGTAGTGAGAGGGCATATGGATTCCATGTGTGGAATCATGGGCCTGCATATTTATTGTGGGAAAATTACGTAATGACATTTTGATTATGATCATCTAAGACTTGATGCAGTACATGGGATGAAAGGGGGATACCTAGTCAATTGTACAACTGAGTGCCTTCAACTGAAATGTGTCTTCAGCATTTAACCCAGACTCTCTGAATCCGAGAGGTGCAGGGGCCTGCCTTAATCAACATCCACGTCTTCGGGCACACGGGTAACAGTGGTTTAACTGCCTTGCTCAGAGGCAGAAAGAAAGATTTTTACCTCGATTTTGTCCCTACGTTATATCGGCATTGAACACGTCACCCTCCCTAGGAGAGGAGGTGACCTCGACAATGTATTGTTAAAACGAGAGGCTGCCTGGATCTTTAATTTAAAAACTCTTGCTCCCTTCAGTCTCATCATAGACTTTGATTCTGAAGCCATTCTTGTGATTTTGCTATTCATTGAAAATGTTTGTAGGCCTATGTAGCCATATTGTATCTATGATCGTATACTATCCATTTATGTTTTTTTTTAATGTTCTATTTATATCTGTGAATTAACCAATGATATCAAGCCACACCCGGCAAAGATTACAGACACCTGTGTGTGTCCTTTGACACTATATAAACTAGTGACCCGCAGTGTTTGTCATTATACCCTGATGAAGACAGCTTGTCTGTCGAAATGTTGGTTATTAGGTTAATCAGTTATTGCATCTGAGCTCCTAGAGTGTGCGGTTCTCCTTTTCTTTTTCTAGTGTTCTACTCCGCTCGCCAGCACCTCATCTAAACAGGTGTGCGTTTCTTTCACCTCCAGATTAACATGATAAAACTCTACATGTTATCTGTTCCCATTAAATAACCTGGCATATTTATCCTTATGCTAACCTGAGCAGGTGGCAGTGATTATTTCCTGTAACAAATTCTCTATCAGCCTATCAAAGATTTTGGACTTTATATCAACAAACCAATGGTATTTCTTAAAATCAGTCAACATGGTCACCAGAGGGACCTTGTAAAACTCCAAATTCAAAGTTTACTTTTGTTCCACTTGTTCTGTCTCATGTGTAGAGTGCCAATATTGCATGATGCATCCTTGACTAGGCTACTGGCTACAAACGTAAGAAACAATTCTCAAGGCACGTTTTCGCGTATGACAAAATCCTAAGTTTTTCATGTGCTTTTCGGAAAATAAAATAAAAGGAGGTCCGTACAACATCTAATTTTATCGTACGTCGTAAAAAGGCTTATGGACTTGTCAAATAGCTGTCATGTACAGTCATCATCATTGGTTCCTGGTGGCAAACACCGCTAAAGCGGTTGACTCTAAAACGACAGGGCACTTTAACCGTGGGTTTGAGCCGTCCTTGCATCAAGCATTTTTGTTAAGGAAAAAACTGTTCACTGCTGGACCTCGTTGTTCGATTCAAATAACACGTGACAAAGTGGAGGATTATAATAATGCATATGAAACGTTGTACATGTATCATTACCGGTCAAAAGTTTTAGAACACCTACTCATTCAAGGTTTTTCTTTGTTTTTAGTATTTTCTACATTGTAGAATAATAGTAAAGACATCAAAACTATGAAATAACACATCATGTAGTAACCAAAAAAGTGTTCAACAAATCGAAATATATTTTATATTTGAGATTCTTCAAATAGCCACCCTTTGCCTTGATGACAGCTTTGCACACACTTGGCATTCTCTCAACCAGCTTTACGAGGTAGTCACCTGGAATGCATTTCAATTAACAGGTGTGCCTTCTTCAAAGTTAATTTGTGGAATTTCTTTCCTTCTTAATGCGTTTGAGCCAATCAATTGTGAAAAGGTAGGGGTGGTATACAGAAGATAGCCCTATTTGGTAAAAGACCAAGTCCATATTGTGGCAAGAACAGCTCAAATAAGCAAAGATATGATGGCCAGTCAATACGGAACATTTCAAGAACTTTTAAAGTTTCTACAAGTCCACCCGCAAAGCACTATGATAAAACTGGCTCTCATGAGGACCGCCACAGGAATAGAAGACCCAGAGGATAAGCTGCAGAGGATAAGTTCACTAGAATTACCAGCCTCAGAAATTGCCGCCCAAATAAATGCTTCACGGAGTTCAAGTAACGGACACATCTCAACATCAACTGTTCAGAGGAGACTGTGTGAATCAGGCCTTTATGGTCGAATTGCTGCAAAGAAACCACTACTAAAGAACACCAATAAGAAGAAGAGACTTACTTGGGCCAAGAAACACAAGCAATGGATTCTAGACCGGTGGAAATTTGTCCTTTGGTCTGGAGTTCAAATTAGAGATTTTTTGTTCCAACCGCCGTGTCAGTGTGAGACGCGGTGTGGGTGCTCTCCACGTGTGTATTTCCCACTGTAAAGCATGGAGGAGGTGTTATGGTGTGGGGGTGCTTTGCTGGTGACACTGTCTGTGATTTATTTAGAATTCACGGCACACTTAACCAGCATGGCTACCAAAGCATTCTGCAGCGATACGCCATCCCATCTGGTTTGGGCTTGTTGGAACTATCATTTGTTTTTCAACATTTACAATGACCCAACACACCTCCAGGCTGTGTAAGGGCTATTTTACCATGAAGGAGAGTGATGGAGTGCTGCATCAGATGACTTGGCCTCCACAATCCCCCGACCTCAATCAAATTGAGATAGCTTGGGATGAGTTGGACCGCAGAGTGAAGGAAAAGCAGCCAACAAGTGCTTAGCATATGTGGGAATGTCTTCAAGACTGTTGGAAAAACATTCCATGTGAAGCTGGTTGAGAGAATGCCAAGAGTGTGCAAAGCTATCATCAAGGCAAAGAGTGGCTATTTGACGAATCTCAAATATAACATACATTTTGATTATTTCAACACTTTTTTGGTTACTCCATGATTCCATGTGTTAATTCATAGTTTTGATGTTTTCACTGTTATTCTACAATGTAGAAAATACAAATAATAAAGAAAACCCCTTGAATGAGTAGGTGTTCTAAAACTTTTGACCGGTAGTGTACATATACAACATTTCATATGCATTATTATAATCAAATAAAAAAAATACCGGTAGTGTAAGTGTAGGCCTACATGTCTATGCTATATATGAAAGGGATAATCAACAAGGGGCTAAATGTGCCAGGTAATCTAATGGGAACAGCTAACGTAGCGTTTGGTCACGTGCAACTATGTCAAGAATTGTAATTGGCTGATGCATATTTTGAGACGGAGAAAGAGTTTCAATTTAAACTTTTTCTAATGTTCGCAAGTATGGACCCCATATGTTCAGTCCAATTAAGACCCATCAGGCTGTTGTCAGAGAGAGACGTGCGCAACAGACTAGGGCTGTGCCCCAAATGGCACCCTATGCTCTACTTTTGACCAGAGCCCATAGTGCACTATGCAGGGAATAGGGCACCATTTGGGACGTATCCTAGAGCAGGTTGTGTTGATTAGAGGCTTACACTTCACTTCTGTTTCCTGGAGGGATTTCCGGGAAAACAAAGCTGATGTGACACCTCGTCTGGAATGTGTTCTGATTAGTGGCTTCTCATAAGGAGTCGTCGTCTTTCTGGTATTCATGAAGGTCCCTTTGCAGTAAAGCCTGTTTAATTACTTCTGGAAGTTCATATTTGTGTGATTGCTGTGCTGTGAAATTGTTGTGGGACTGATAATGGGGGAAATGAAAGTCAGAACTTTTACTATTTCCGCTCTGTGTGATTCAGGCAGTGCATGGGAAAAGTGTGAGGGAATAGTTCACTCTTTGACTTTATGCTACATCCACTACTTAGCAAGAGGCCAGCTAGCTAATTGATTTGAGAGATGAGAATGGGGCGTTATCTAGCAATAACAAAAAGTAAAGTGCCTGTTCTTCTCCTTCAATATTTTGACACAGTGGGAAGATCATACCTGGGATGTTTTAGGTGGTAGGAGGACTGTGGGCAAAAATATGTTGTTGCTAAATACTGAGTTATTGTCAAATTCAATAAATTCTTTAGAAAATGGATACCATGAGCTCCAACCCAAGCACTGTATTTTAATAATGTTATGCTAATTACCAAAATGTAGCAAATTGCACTAACTAAGCATGACAATTGCACTGGATTTGGAGGAAATGGGTTGTTGTAATACTAGGTTAGGCTACCTATAGACATGTGTGCATATAGGGTCTGATAACATATTGACCAATCAGTGTCTGTTAACTTCTCTACAATAAAGCACCTAGCAGTACTATAATGGCTCATATTGCTTATTTCATAAGCTTATGAACTTGATATTATCCTTTTTATTTCATAGAGCCATGGTGATGTTTTCCTTCTGTAAAGGGAGTATATGGTCTCTGTCAATCCAGAGTAGAGAAGGTCTGATGTACTGTAGGATTTGAAAGCTGTTTTGTATTCATTAACTCTGTTCATACTTGTTCAGCTCATCTGCATTCTCAAGTGAATAACTGTCTACTCCAGACGGCACCACCGCCTCCCCACATGGTACTTAACCTAACACATTATCTTCGCTCGCTACGCAATTTCACAGATTTCGATTCAAGCACTCCTGGTATTTGAACATTTGCTCTGCCTTTAAGCTATATTCCAGAGAACAATTATTACTTTTTCTTAATCTTCTGCACTTAACCGCCTGCGATGTTACCTTGCCTAGGCTGTGAAACCAATGGGTTCTGTATCAAAAGGAGACCCAGGTGGATTTGCAATTAAAAGAGCCTGGCTGAGATTGTCCTCTTCTCACCTCACACCTGGCCAACTGGATAGCCAACTAGCTTTATCACCATTAAAATCATAACCACCAGTGATAACAACATGCTCAGCGCTGCTTTGTCCTGCCCCGGTAATGGACAGACAAATTGTGTCGTGTTGGATTAGGCCAAGATAATCAGAGCAGAATATATATGAGGAATTGGATGTTATTGATTAGTACATGGATCCTCAATGCCACCAGGAGCACCGTGATTATAACATCTCTTATTTACCAACCAGGATGATGAATCACAGCCACAGATAAGCAGTGCTCCAATGCCCTTGATTTAGCCAGACAGGGAGGAGACCTAGGAGGAGAGAAGAGGAGAGCTATGAGGTGAGGAGAGGAGAGCTATGAGGTGAGGAGAGGAGAGGAGAGCTACGAGGAGAGGAGAGCAGGGACTGACTGTTGGCCACAGACTGAAGTCAGCCAGCAAGGTGAAGTAATACGTTGAGAATGTACTGTCACGAACTGCTGCTCATGGAACGTTTCCTTTCAATTAACCTTCCTACCTTAAAGGAAAATGGACTTCTGTCCCAATTTGTCTATGTTTAAATGTCAATAAATGTCTATTTGAATATCGCTGTGGCAAATGAATCTAGACAGCCACCTACACCTCTGTCCAGGTATTTCTCTAAGCAGAGAGAATTAATTTCAGACCCCATGGAGTGCAGTGTGATGACTAGAGATGACTACAGACAGCTGTGCTGAGGCCTCTGGGATGAGGCGGGTCTTGTCTACCTGTCAGTAATAGATTTTTTATAGGGTCAGCATGCCTATACATAATTGAACAGCGGAAGGATTACTGGGGAAATCAATGTCACAGTGGCCTCCGGTTTAAACCGACGGCAGCAAGCGATGACGTGTGGTTAGGTTTAAAATAATTGAATTGACAAGCTCTGTTCATACACTATTTATACAAAAGTATGTGGACACCCCTTCAAATTAGTGGATTCTGCTATTTCAGCCACACCAGTTACTGACAGGTGTATAAAATCTCAAATTTCTGCTCTGCTAGAGCTTCCCCGGTCAACTGTAAGTGCTATTATTGGGAAGTGGAAACGTCTAGGGGCAACAACGGCTCAGCCACGAAGTGGTAGGCCACACAAGCTCACAGAACGTGACCGCTGACGTGTGTAGCGTGTACAAATTATCTTTCCTAGTTTCAACACTCACTACAGAGTTCCAAAATGTCTGTGGAAGCCACGTCAGCACAAGAATGGTTCGTCGGGAGCTTCATGGAATGGGTTTCCATGGCCAAGCAGCCACACACAAGCCTAAGATCACCATGCGCAATGCCAATCGTCGGCTATAAAACTCGCCGTGGTATAAAAAGCGTCGGCTGGAGTGATATGAAACTCGAGTGGTATAAAAAACGCGTTCTCTGGAGTGATGAATTACGCTTCACCATCTGGCAGTCCGATAGACGAATCTGGATTTGACGGATGCCAGGAGAACGCTAGCTGCCCGAATGCTTAGAGCCAACTGTTAAGTTTGGTGGAGGAGGAATAATGGTCTAGAGCTGTTTTTCATGGTTCGGGCTAGGCCCCTTATTTCCAGTGAAGGGAAATATTAATGCTACAGCATACAATGACATTCTAGACGAGTCTGTGCTTCCAACTTTGTGGCAACAGTTCAGGAAAGGACCTGTCCTGTATTAGCATGACAATGCCCCTGTGCACACAGAAATTATTTGTTGAGATCGGTGTGGAAGAACTTGACTGGCCTGCACAGAGCCCTGACCTCAACCCCATCGAACACCTTTAAGATGAATTGGAACACCGACGGCGAGCCAGGTCTAATCGCTCAACATCAGTGCCCGACCTCACTAATGCTATTATTGCTGAATGGAAGCAAGTCCCCACAGCAATGTTCCAACATCTAGTGGAAAGCCTTCCCAGAAGAGTGGAGGCTGTTATATCAGCAAAGGGGGGACAAACTCCATATTAATGCCCATGATTTTGGAATGAGTTGTTCGATGAGCAGGTGTCCACATACTTTTGATCATGTAGTGTATTTACATGAGCCTTTTACTTAATTCTTGTGTGTATGGAACATTTCTGGGATCTTTTATTTCAGCTCATGAAACATGGGAACAAACTTTACATTGTGTTTATATTTTTGTTTAAGTATTGACTTAGGGGTGTGAATACCTATGTAAATGAGATATTTCTGTATTTAATGTTCAATAAATTAGCAAAACTGTCAAAAAATGATTGTGTGTCGATGGGTGAGAAGAATGTATACATTTAATGCATTTTCAATTCAGGCTGTAACACAACAAAATATGGAATAAGTCAATGAATTATTTCTGAAGGCATTGTATGTGAGAGGGAATCATAATACATTTGTTCCAGTGAGAAATTATTAATCACGGTTTGTTCCGAGAGAAGTATTTATGATGTTATGGATGGACTGCTCCTTTGATGCTGTTAAAGGCCTAGGCAGTCAAAAACTATTTGCCAAGAGTGTGCAAAGCTGTAATCATGGCAAAGGGTGGCTACTATGAAGAATCTCAAATATAAAATACATTTTGATTTGTTTAACACTTTTTTGGTTACTACATGATTCCATATGTGTTATTTCATAGTTTTGATGTCTTCACTATTATTCTTAAGTTAAGATATCAGACAGGGGAGGTGATATTAATAATACTCTGAGTAAAAGAGAATGTTTTTGGATTTTCACCCTCCAGACATTGTTTCCAAAAGGACTTAATGATGAAATGCCTTTGTATGTTATGCTGTGAATTGGAACATGAAATGTGTGTCTCTTGTAGATTATTCTGACGTTTTTCATATGATGTACCCAATGACTAATGAACTTGCTATGTCCTCATTGAGATTATACAGAAGTGTTCAATACGCCTTATTTATACACTTTTGTAATATTTATGAAATGCACATTGTTATATTTGGTAGCACTTATTTATTTTCCTTTGCCTCCAACCCCCTTCGATGTGTAGAACGGATGTGGGTGGGGCCAGGTCTACATAAGGGTGCAACTTTCAAAAAATCCCAAAAGCTCTGACGAAGGCCGTGTGGCCGATACGTAAGCTTATTAAATAACGGTGATACTATCAAGAGCAGTGTGCGGTTTCCTTTTTCCTTCATCTTGTTCAATTGTTGCCATGCACCTGCAAATTAGATTGCTCAGATGTGCGAGTGCCTTTTTGTATTTATTTCACTATTATTAGAAAAACTCTTGACTTTTGACTGGTGCTATATATTTCCCCCTGAGGTTGGAATAATACTGTGAAATTGTGATGATAAATGCCCTTTTAGTGCAAGAGCTGTAATTTCAGCCTGTTTTGGTGGGATGGACTTTTGGCCTGCCTGGTGACTTGGCAGTACATTGGTTAATAGGCCAATAAGAAAGAGATTGCCAAACCTCTCTGCCAGTAAAAGCTAGTTTTCAGTTTTCCCCGTCCCACTCAGACCACTCCTAGACATTACTAGCTAAATTCTTGCTTGATAAATTGCTCTTTGCTAAGAAGCTATTTTTGTTTATTTTTGACAATTTTCATTGAAAACAATCACAGCTAGGGTACGTAATTATTACCCATAAATGATTTGATATTGAGATAAAAATGGCTGGATTGGTCCTTTTAAGATCCATTATTCCTACTACCGTCTTTTATGTGTTTTTAATTAAGCTAGTTAAAATCTCCTTAATCTGGGGTAAATAGTCGATGTGCCTTAGGGAATCACACACCAGTGGGCCCCATATAGACCCATATATTCCATAAGGACTCAATGCCCTTGGATTAAAGAAAAGTCACCTACCTTTCTTGTTGAGTCTGTGCATAGTGAATGTTATTGTTGGCGGGCAGTGAGCAGACAAAGCCGCTTGCTCTCTCCCACATAGATTGAAGGCACATGGAGAGTGGCAGGTCCAGACAGGCCTCGACACTATGGGGGAGAAGAGGCCTGAGAATAGTAGATGAATAACCTTGGTGGTTACAAAGACAAACACACACGCACAGCTGCACGCTTCCCTGACCATGTTTTCTTTCCCTGTCCTCGTTCACTTCCTTTCATGGATCTTACTGAGACAACTGGGTTTGTGTAGGCCAGTGGTTCTCAAACTTTGACCTGCAAATGTAGCCTGTCATTACAGCCATAAACATTTCCAAATGAAAGATACATAAATACACTGTATTTTATACCTGCATTTTGAGCTAAAAGTTATACATGTCAGCAGCCAATATCAACTAGGGATATCTTGTCACGTCTCTGGAGTCCAAAGCAAGATCATATGGCCTACCTGTATACAGCAGGCCTACCTGTCTGTAGCTGTGATCGGTCCAGAGGGGTTCTGATCTATGAGGTAGCAGGGTGTGGTGTATACAGCGGAGGAGTCCGCTTTTAAGTTGCAAAAATCTAAATGATATATTACATTTTTCACAGCATGGCGCTTATCCTGTTCAATAAATGGGAAAATAAAACTTAGCTCGGTTTAGAGCACTTCACTTATTCATTAACTCAAGTCTTTCGTCAAACCTTAAATCAAATAGTCTCTGTCGTGGCTAGGCTTGGCTTTAGCTTTCGGCTATGGGAATCAACTCACGCACTTTCTTTGTCTTTTGGTCCGTTCTTTGTCTTTGTCTTTCATGTCCTCTGCTTTCCTTTTCTTGTTTCTTTGTTCTATAGTTTTCATTGTGTCTTTGTTCTGTGGTTCTCCTTGTTTCTTGGTTCTGTAGTTCTCCTTGTTTCTTGTTTCTATAGTGCTCCTTGTTTCTTTGTTCTATAGTTCTCCTTGTTTCTTTGTTCTGTAGTTCTCCTTGTTTCTTGGTCCTGTAGTTCTCCTTGTTTCTTTGTTCTGTAGTTCTCCTTGTTTCTTGGTTCTATAGTTCTCCTTGTGTCTTTGTTCTATAGTTTTCATTGTGTCTTTGTTCTGTAGTTCTCTTTGTTTCTTGGTTCTATAGTGCTCCTTGTTTCTTGGTTCTATAGTTCTCCTTGTTTCTTGGTTCTATAGTTCTCCTTGTTTCTTGGTTCTATAGTTCTCCTTGTTTCTTGGTTCTATAGTTCTCCTTGTTTCTTGGTTCTATAGTGCTCCTTGTTTCTTGGTTCTATAGTGCTCCTTGTTTCTTGGTTCTATAGTGCTCCTTGTTTCTTGGTTCTATAGTGCTCCTTGTTTCTTTGTCCATGCGTTCCTCTCCTCCTGCATCTCCATTGTTCTGTTTTTCCCCTTCTTAATTGCTCCCATTTATTCACCTGCGCCGGTAATAAGGTGTGCTCGGCATAGCCGCGGAAAGTAGAGGTTCTAAAGGTTCTGCAGCGCCCCCTGATGAATAATTTTTTTTTAAATAGTGATCCCATAAAATGTGTGAACTGGGTCTTTATTATTCCTGTATGAGTGGACCAAAATAGTTGTCAGCAGCGCAGGGAGCAAAAATTCCCTCCGAACTTTTTGGTTTTAAAGCACATATTTTGGAGACATAAATTTGGTGCAATACCATAGGCCTATGTTGGTAACCAGATTGAATAGGCAAAGGCATAAATATAAAATACAAATAGTAGGCCTATATGTAGCCTATTCAAATATGTATGAAAAATGTGTTTATCTCATTCAGTTTCACACTCGCGACCCCTCCCAAAACCTTCTTGCGACCCCCGCAGTTTGAGAACCACTGGTGTAAGCAATAGCTCCACCAGCAACTAGTTTTACACCATATTTCTTTCACATAATATCCAGTCCTATCAGATCAGTGAAAGAATGTAAATGAGGGCAGATGGAAGGGAGCATATTCCTGGAATGAGACCCAGGAGCTATGAGTCCAGGACAGAGGAACACCATTAACATGTAACCTACAAACAGGCAGAAAACAGTAAATAAGCAGCAAACAGACCACAAACAGGCAGTAATCCTGCTGCAAAGAAGCAACAAACAGGCAACAAACAGGCAACAAACAGGCAACAAACAGGCAACAAACAGGCAACAAACAGGCAACAAACAGACAGCAAACAGACAGCATACAGGCAGTGACCTCAGTCTCACCTCACACTCAACTCTCCTATATCATGAGTGTTGGATTGCTTTTACCATTATGTAATGGGCACTAAAGCGAGGATTGATGTTATCTTTGCCCCAGGATTCCTGTGTGACACTGTTAATGGTGGTGTTAACTGAATGTGCCCAGACAATACAATACACCTCACACACATACCGTACCCTATACAGAATAGGCTCCTTAGGGGTGATATAACTTTATTCCATGCCAGACAGGACTGGGTGTATTGAGGCCTGTGTTATATTTGTACAATATATCCCTTTTGTTGGGTAGGTACTGAAACCATCACATTTCTATAGAGTGCACCTTGAGGTCTGTCATGGGCTCAGATGGCATCTGTCTGTGTCGTACACTTTCTTGACATGTTCAAATAGTGGACTCAGTCTTTCTCCTCTCAATTGTTCTCAGAGTGCATTTAATGGGCAGTTGGAGGGCCTCCCGGGTGGCGCTGTGGTCTAGGGCACTGCATCGCAGCGCTAGCTGTGCCACCAGAGACTCTGGGTTCGCGCCCAGGCTCTGTCGCAGCCGGCCGCGACCGGGAGGTCCGTGGGGCTACGCACAATTGGCCTAGCGTCGTCCGGGTTAGGGAGGGTTTGGCCGGTAGGGATATCCTTGTCTCATTGCGCACCAGCGACTCCCGGTCCAAGGGAGCCAGGTGCACGGTGTTTCCTCCGACACATTGGTGCGGCTGGCTTCCGGGTTGGATGCACGCTGTGTTAAGAAGCAGTGCGGCTTGGTTGGGTTGTGTTTCGGAGGACGCATGGCTTTCGACCTTCGTCTCTCCCGAGCGCGTACGGGAGTTGTAGCGATGAGACAAGATAGTAATTACTAGCAATTGGATACCATGAAAATTGGGGAGAAAAGGGGGTAAAAATGAATTTAAAAAAAATAAAATGGGCAGTTGGAGCACAACTAGGGTTTTGCATTGAGGTTTTGTGGCCACTAAAAAGTTAGCTTGCGCCAGGGTATTGGCAGAACAATTGCTGCAATGCAACAAGACGCTGTGGCTTCTTCTAGCAATAGTTTGTTAAGAAAATCTGTACTGTGATTTGTTTTAGTGCCCACAACTGTACTGAACGTGGGCTTGCCTATACATTAAGGCATTGTATACACAAGTCAATTCATTCTATTGTTTACATTTCTGAACCTAGTCAATAATAATTTACTTTAGGTTCAACCCAGGACATCCTTGAGCAAACACTGCTTCCCAGCAAACAAAACAAACATAACAGTGAAGTCACGAATTCTGAAGAATAATAAAACCCTTTCTCCATCGCCCACTGAAAACAGTATGACATCGCTTCCCTTATC
This sequence comes from Salvelinus alpinus, assembly GCF_045679555.1. NCBI lineage: Eukaryota > Metazoa > Chordata > Actinopteri > Salmoniformes > Salmonidae > Salvelinus > Salvelinus alpinus. Next base: position 65,108,122 of record NC_092090.1, read on the forward strand.
TAGCCACAGATGGAGATGAAACTCAACTTGAAAACTTCTGTTCCAATATTTCCTGTACGAGTGGTTGCATTTGCAATTAGGTAAAATCTTTCCCCCACAACTATTGCAGCATAATGCGCTTTTGGCTCACTTGCTAATTCTCTCTGCTTATAATGCCATGGATCCAAATAAGCTATTAATGGTCTGTGTTTCTTTTGTAAGACTTTTGATTTCATTTTAGCAAGCTTTACATTGGATATGATTTTGTTGTTAAGAGGTAAAGAGGAGAGTTGGCTCTGTCAGTGTTGTTGGCCTCTAATTCCAGAGTTAAACAGTGGGCATTGGGCCTAATGGATGTGGCAGGCAATCGCCTTATCTGGATAGAACAGCCTATCTCTCTGCAGTGAGGAATAAAAATGGTGCATTATAAAATATCATGTCCCCAAATGCAGGAAATTTATTTATTTTTTCTAGCAAGCTTAAAGCTTGAATCGTGTGTGTGTGTGTGCGCGCACATGCGTGCAAGCTCGTGTCTGTGTGAGTGGTTAGAGTGTGTGTAGGTGGGAAGAGGCTGTCTGATTTCGTAATAGATTTTCTGTATTAATGCATTAAAGGCCTCGTCATTGTTTTAGATAGGCCTATTTTAAAACAGTGCTTGCCTTGTGTGATCATTCTTTATTTCTACCCAAAGGTAGTGACATTAATGTGCTAATGCTGTTTCTCTCCTCGACTAAGAGGTAAAGGTTACATCCTCAATTGTGCTCAAAGTGTTTACATTTACCATGGCTGCCTTAGTAGACTGGGATAAACACGTGCGCACCCACAGATACAACCTCAACTGCAACAAGTTAGAACTCCTTAATGGGTAGACATTGTTGATAGTTTAAATTAGTGCGGTAAGATCGGGTCAAATACGTCACCCTGCTTCTCTCTCATTTATCTGTGGTTAAAACGTCTCGATTTCTACACACGTTTTGTATGCCAAACCCTCCAGTGCCTCCCCTGTGAATAACTTTAGCAGGAAGCAGAAAAACGGGTGTTGCCAGAGGCCAGTCATGGTTCTCTTAGAGGGTTGGATGATGTGTTAAGAGCGAATGAGGAGGTTTGGTGGAGACATCAACATGCGCACTGTGCAGGTGAAGGAGCAATGGCTAAAGCACTCCATGGGGACCTTCTGACTTTGTAATACCAACGTACTTACAGTGGACTCTGGAAGTGAAGTGTAGCTCCATGAAATGGCTCAGTGAAAAGGCTTATATTGCAAACCAATATAAGGAATAGGGTGCCATTTGGGATTTAGCCTTATTTGATAATCCCTAGCAGGAAGATATAGCATCCGTTGGTTGGTTAATAGATCAAGAGCGGGATCCAGCCTCTTCTTATGCTCTTCCTCCTGTCCAACTCACAACATAAGCTGAGCCATGGCAAGACAACATAGCAAATCCATAGGAAGAACAGATTAGTCTTTCTTTGTCCCCTCCAACTAGGCTCACACCACCCTAACCTCCATTCCTATTTCATGTTTTTCGGCCAATAGCCATGGCTTAAGTTTTTCTTTTTATAATTCTGCCTTTTGGATCGCTTTGTCACTTGTAAAACCACTTAGATTTAAAAAACGAAAGAAAAGTTGGGTGTAAGAAATCAAGAGGGTTTAGTTTAATAAGTCCTGTCAACGGTGCTCTGCCTGTAAACAAAAGGGGTGACATGACAAAGTGCCAAAGCTCGGGTCTGTCTCTCAGGCACACCACCTGTCGTGGACGGTTAGTCCTCAAGGAAATGTGCCTCTCCGACGCTAGATATATCGGGACCTGCTAACTCTCATTAGCATATTACTCTGTGATTTTTTTTGGGGGGGGGGCGGGGGGGGGCTTCTGTGACGTCATTAGTAATGACTTTCTCTGCTATCTCTTCACCCCATACTCTGTCAATTGCCATATCTTTGCAAGGGAGTTATGAATTATGTTTGTGTCTCACTACACATTGTGACTGGTGCTGGCTGGCTGTAGTAGTGATTGGAGAACTTTCACAGAATCTACTTGTCCATTAAGGATATAATCATGTCGACAGAGATGTCTGTTAATAAAACAACATTTCCCATTTGAATTTGTTTGGACGATAGCAGTGGACCGAGTTCCAACAACATTTTTGCTGTAAAATCAATTTGGATACTAAAGGTATCTACTTTACGCAGTCTACGCAAACTGAGCCGACGGAGATCCGTTTGCGTCGCTCTCTACTTAGTTCTACATACATTTGTGCGTTTTGAATATTTTTAAACGCGACGCAAACAGACCTCCATCGGCTCCATTTGCGTAGACTGTGTAGAGCCCTTAACAGGTGGCTGAGGTTGTTTGTTAGCATCATTGATACACTAGTCTTTCTTCAGAGCCATAATGTAGAGCGTATTCATAATTGTGGCGATGAATGTGTATCTTGAGTACTTTTCTGTATCTCACCCACAAGCAACAGCATTAATTAGGGCCCTATAAAATCTGTGATCTGGGAAATGCGGACGGAATCCAGATATTAGAACGGAATTCGACAATATAAAAAAAAATATTGAAATTTCAATCAATCAACTAAATTAGATGTTTATTTTATTTGCCCAAAATGATAAGACATGAACAAAATGCATACGTGATTGTATATTCCTTTGAGGCAACGGCACAGGACAAACAGATTTCTTGCATGGAATAGCCTTCATTTCTCAGAACTAGAATAGATTGACGAGTTTCAGAAGAAAGTCCTTTGTTTCTGGCCATTTTGAGCCTGTAATTGAACCCACAAATGCTGATACGCCAGATACTCAACTAGTCTAAAGAAGGCCAGTTTTATTGCTTCTTTAATCAGCAAACAACAGTTTTCAGCTATGCTAACATAATTGCAAAAGGGTTTTCTAATGATCAATTAGCCTTTTAAAATGATAAACTTGGATTTGCTAACACAACATGCCATGGGAACACAGGAGTGATGGATGCTGATAATTCCATTAAAAAAATAATCAGTTTCCAGCTACAATAGTAATTTACAACATTAACAATGTCTGCACTGTATTTCTGATAAATGTGATGTTATTTGAATGGACACAAAATGTGCTTTTCTTTCAAAAACAAGGAAATTTGTAAGTGACCCAAAACTTTTGAACTGTAATGTATATCAAATCCGTTCTCTAGGTTGAATTATTATGTGATTAAACTGATCATGTAAACATTAGTTAACTAGGAAATCGGGGCACCACGGAAAATGTTGAGATTACAAAGTTATAATTTTCCGAATATAACTCTTCAGATATTTTAATGTCTAATCAATTGGTCTTCTATTAATTAATTATTACCTTGTCAGTTCTCATTACTGAACATCGCAAACCCTTGGATATCTGCACGGACCCTAGTTTCCATAATGAATCAGCAATATACAAATTGGCAAAATTATTTATTTACTAACTAACTAATCACAGAAATACATAACAAACAAACAGTAGATATTGGTTACTAACAATGATAGAAAAGCTCCTAGTGGGGTATGCCGATAAGATGGCTTGGTAGACAAAAGAAAGGGGTAGGGACTGAGAAAGAGCGGGAAAGACTAAATGGATTCACTACACACAGTCTATAATTATATTCATTGATATGCTAATCCTTTGCACATGAACGTCCGCTCATTCGAGAATAATTGCAATGTATATATTTACGACCCATGTCGTTGTCTTCTCTGTTGGAATCCTCAATCGTCATGTAGAGTTCATTAGACTGACTATCTGGTTAGCTTTCCCAGAAGTCACAATGTATTTTGTGGTTGTAGGTGGTTAGAATGGTTACTTCAGAGTACCATTCAAAAATGTTCTCATAGAATAGATGCTTCGGCAGTTGTCGATATTCTCGTTCTAGACTTATGTCATTTCTAGCTGCAGAGAGGACGTTCAGACTAGTAATTATTCGTCAAAGATTTGCTCTTATTCTGTAGTGATCTATAGTCTCAGAGTTTAACCATTTCCAGCTGTGTAGGCAAAACTACAGCTGTATTATCTCCGTGGCCTATAGAATTATAGCCATTCCAACTTGGGGACTCTGTCCCGGCGTTCCCTGACTTAATGTATATTTCGTAGAAAGTGGGTTTTATCCTTTGTCGAAGAAGGGGCTGTTCTATGATGCCTAATGTGGTGTCTTGGCTCACAATGGTGTGGCCACTGACTAGTTAATCTTTATAGGAAAATCCATACTCTCATTTAGAAGGTTAACATTACATTACATATTTTCACAAATAGTTTCATGTTTAATCACATGTTTCACAATATTTAGATGTAAACCTGACAGCTGGGAAATGTACACTTTAAGAGATACAGTTATGTGTGTTTCCTGTGCTTCATGAGATCACCAAATGAAACACACTTGTCATGACTGCCCCTTAAGTGTCCATGGACCATTCCCACATTCTCAAAAGTAGAAATATTGTTTAGTTCTCCCATTTTGGGGATTATGAGTTTTGAACTAAGATAAGCACTGGTAGACTCTTTCCCTCAATACTGCATGGCAGTTTCTACCAGGTATTTATGACCTGTCATAAAACTGTGGAGAGAGAGAGGAGGGGGGGCTATGATCCTCCCTGCAGGGCACATCATGACAAGTGTGATTTTGAGGCTGAAAACAGGGACAAATCTGAAACCTGTAAAAACAAAACGGAGAAAACAGAATTTTAAATAAATAAATAAATGGAATTAAGCAATTCTATAGGGCCCTTATTAATCCATCCATCCATTGAAATATATTTTTAAAATGTATTTAACCTTTATATAACTAGGCAAGTCAGTTAAGAACAAATTCTTATTTACAATGACGGTCTACCAAAAGGCCTCCTGTGGGGATGGGGGCTAGGATTAAAAATACAAAATTAAATTAAAATATTGGACAAAACACACATCACAACAAGAGACACCACAACACTACATAAAGAGAGATCTAAGACAACAACACAGCATGGCAGCAACACATGACAACACAGCATGGTAGCAACATGACAACAACATGGTAGCAACACAAAACATGGTACAAACATTATTGGGCACAGACAACAGCACAAAGGGCAAGAAGGTAGAGGCAACAATACGTTGCGTGAAGCAGCCACAACTGTCAGTAAGAGTGTCCATGAAGATAAATGGAGATACAACTGTCCAATTTGTGTGTTTGTTGCAGCTTGTTCCAGTCACTGGCTGCAGCAAACTGAGAAGAGGAGCGACTCAGGGATGTGTGTGCTTTGGGGACCTTTTACAGAATGTGACTGGCAGGATGGGTGTTGTATGTGGAGGATGAGGGCTGCAGTATATATCTCAGATAGGGGGGAGAGAGGCCTAAGAGGGTTTTATTAATAAGTATCAACGGGTGGGTCTTGTGGCGGGTATACAGAGATGACCAGTTTAGAGAGGAGTATAGACTGCAGTGATGTGTCCTATAAGAAGCATTGGTGGCAAATCTGATGGCCGAATGATAATGACCATCTAGCCGCTCGAGAGCACCCTTACCTGCCGATCCATAAATTACGTCTCCGTAATCTAGCATGGGTAGGGTGGTCATCTGAATCAGGATTAGTTTGGAAGCTGGGTTGAAAGTGGAACTATTACGATAGAAGAAACCAAGTCTAGATTTAACCTTAGCCTGAAGCTTTGAAATGTGCTGAGAGAAGGACAGTGTAACGTCTAGCCATACTCCCAATTATTTGTATGAGGTGACTACCTCAAGCTCTAAACCCTCAGAGGTAGTAATCACACCTGTGGGGAGAGGGACATTCTTCTTACCAAACCACATGGCCTTTGTTTTGGAGGTGTTCAGAACAAGTTTAAGGGCAGAGAAAGCTTGTTGAACTCTAAGAAAGCTTTGCTGTGGAGGGGCCAGCTGAGTATAAGACTGTATCATGTGCATATAAATGGATGAGAGAGCTTCCTACTGCCTGAGCTATGTTGTTGATGTACATTGAGAAAGACGTGGAGCATAGGATTGAGCCTTGGGGTACTCCCTTGGTGGCAGGCAGTGGCTGAGACAGCAGATGTTCTGACTTTATACACAGCACTCTTTGAGAGAGGTAGTTAGCAAACCAGGCCAAAGACCCCTCAGAGACACCAATACTCCTTAGCCGGCCCACAAGAATGGAATGGTCTACCTTATCAAAAGCTTTGGCCAAGTCAATAAAAATAGCACCACAACATTGCTTAGAATCAAGGGCAATTGTGACATCATTGAGGACATTTAAGGTTGCATTGACACATCCATAACCTGAGCGGAAATCAGATTGCATACCAGAGAGAATACTATAGACATCAAGAAAGCCAATCAGTTGATTATTGACAAGTTCTTCCAACACTTTTGGCAACATAGAAATATAGAAATAGGCCTCTTACAGTTAGGATCAGCTTGATCTCTCCCTTTAAATAAAAGATGCACCGTGGCTGCCTTCCAAACAATGGGAACCTCCTCAGAGAGGAGAGACAGGTTAAAAAGGTCAGAGATAGGCTTGGCGATGACAGGGGCAGCAACCTTAAAGAAGAAAGGGTCTAAACCATCTGACCCAGATGTTTTTTGGGGGGTCAAGTTTATGGAGCTCCTTTAGCACCTCAGACTCAGTGACCGCCTGCAGGGTGAAACTTTGTAGAAGGGCAGGGGAAAAAGAGGGAGGAGAATCGGGGCTAGTTACATTAGAAGGGGTGGGAGATGAGGAAATGTTGGACGGGCAAGGAGGCATTGCTGAGTCAAATAGGAATCCTGGCTAAATGAGGTACGGCCATGTGCTCCTTGTCAGTAACAATGACATCATCAACATTAAGGGACATGGGCAGCTGTGAGGAGGCGGGTTTATTCTCCAGGTCTTTAAACGTTTTCCAGAACTTCTTGGCGTTAGACCCAGAGAGAGAGAATTGCTCCTTAAAGTAACTAACCTTGGCCTTCCGGATAGCCTAAGTGCACTTATTTCTCATTTGCCTGAACGAGAGCCAGTCAGCCTGAGTATGCGTGTGCCGAGCCTTTCGCCAAATGGAATTCTTGAGGTGGAGAAACTCTGCAAGATCACGGTCGAACCAGGGGCTGAACTTGTTTTTAATTCTCATTTTCTTTATGGGGTTGTGTTTGTTTACAATACCACTGAAAATATCAAAAAAGAAGGTTCAAGCGTCTTTGACAGCTGATTATATACCAATTTAGGCCAGGTCATGAAGGAAGGCTTGCTCATTAAAGTTTTTTAGCAAGCGACTATGACAAAGTGAAAAGAATATGGCATCACAACAAACCTGCCAAGAGAGGGTCGCCCACCAAAACTAATGGACCAGGAAAGGAGGGCATTAATCAGAGAGGCAACAAAGAGACCAAAGATCACCCTGAAGGAGCTGCAAAGCTCCAGAGTGGAGATTGGAGTATCTGTCCATAGGACCACTTTAAGCCGTACACGCCACAGAGTTGGGCTTTAAGGAAGAGTGACCAGAAAAAAATCCTTTGCTTAAAGAAAATAATAACCAAACACATTTGGTGTTCGCCAAAAGGCATGTGGGAGACTTCCCAAACATATGGAAGAAGGTACTCTGGTCAGATGAGACTCAAATTTAGTTTTTTGGCCATCAAGGAAAATGCTATGTCTGGCACAAACCAAACACCTCACATCACCCCGAGAACACCATCCCCACAGTGAAGCATGGTGGTGGCAGCATCATGCTGTGGGGATGTTTTTCATAGGCAGGGGCTGGGAAACTGGTCAGAATTGAAGGAATGATGGATGGCGTTAAATGCAGGGAAATTCTGTTTCAGTCGTCCAGAGATTCGAGACTGGGACGGAGGTTCACCTTCCAGCAGGACAATGCCCCTAAGCATACTGCTAAAGCAACACTCGAGTGTTAAAGGGGAAAGATGTAAATGTCTTGTAATGGCCTAATCAAAGCCCAGACATCAATCCAATTGAGAATTTGTGGTTTGACTTAAAATTGCTGTAAAAGGTGGCTCTACAAAGTATTGACTTTTGGGGGGGGTGAATAGTTATGCACGCTCAAGTTCTTTTTTTTTTGCCTTATTTCTTGATTGTTTCACAATAAAAAATATTTTGCATCTTCAAAGTGGTAGGCATGTTGTGTAAATCAAATGATACAACCCCCCCAACATCCATTTTAATTTCAGGTTGTAAGGCAACAAAATAGGAAAAATGCCAAGGGGGTGAATACTTTCGCAAGCCACTGTAGCATAAAGCTCAATAAAAATTATAACGACTTGGGGCTAGCCATTGTAAGTTCAGAGTCGCTCGCCTCAACAGTGCATGTGTGCTGGAGGCAAACGAAAGCTCGGGAGTGTGGCGGGGGTACCTGTACCAGACAGGGGAGACAGGCCAGGGCAGACGGTGAACAGATCGCCAGGTGGAATCCAAGCAGCAGTGCAGCAGGCAACAGGAGTAGGTGTCACACCCACTTGGGAGAAGCTTTTTTCTGGAGGCAGATTCCTTGTAGAAAATGCCAGGGGATGGTCTCTGAACAGCAGGAGGGGGCTTCAAAGGCCAGGTTGGATGGTGTTTTCAGCTTTCGGTTTGTTTGCCAGAGCATTTGCTGTATAGCTTGGAAATAGGAATCTTTGGTAGTTCAAATCCTTCCAGGTAATTTTGTCCACAATCAGGTTGTAGTTTTGAAGTTTTGATTTGGAGTGAAGGTTATGTTGTGGAGGGTAATATGCTGTATATGTCCTTGCCGAAAAATATCCGTTTATCATCTAAATCTATCATTTTGTAAAAACATGCTGAAAAATGCGAGCTCACATGTAGCTGTCTCTCTCTCTCTCGCTCACATTAATACCCATGTTAATATCCACATTAATATCCATGTTCCCTGCAATTATTTAGTGTGGAGTTGAATTGTTATTTATTCAAAACTCTGATATGCTGTGCAGTAAATGTGCTGTTATGACTCAATGAGCATGTCAGATTAGGCTGCATTTATCATTTATTGTTGTGTGCAGTAGAGGAGAGCGGGGTGGGGGGGTGTTAAGAGACTCGGACTGTGTCCCAAATTGCACCATATTCCCTATATAGTGCACTACTTTTGACCAGAGTAGTGCACTATATAGGGAATAGGGTACACTTTTCTGTCATAAACCCCCCACATTGCATCTTTTCTTTAATCCTGTGTTTGGGAAGCCTGCAGGCTATCGAGGCTCTGAAAAGGAGGAAAGAAAGCACACATGACAGATCCCTAAGCCCATGACTCAGATACAAAATGGAAGCCTTTAACAATTCTAAACTATGTGACAGGTCTGCATAGATATCAGTTGCCGAGTTTTGCGCTGCGCCGCTAAGAGGATTTCAGAATAGGGGTCCATTTGTACAGGAGTCCATTTGTACAGACACACTTTAATGTGCTTGTTCTAAAAATGTGCTGCGTTTGCATTGTGCTAGCTGTGCTTGTGTCACTATGGCATATGTACTATTATTGTGTCATGGTTACTGTACATACTAGAGTATTCTTTTGAAGCAGGTCTGATGTTAAGCTTGTTAGTGGGGATTATGTTGCTCTAGGCAACTATTTTTCTTGTTCGCAGTATTTTGCATCACGCACAACAGAATCCTAAGAGAGGCCTAGGGGACTGCCTATTTAATCTGTAATGCATTTTCAATACCCAGCATAGAGGAAAGGGAGAACAGAATAACATTAGACACACTGATTAGAGCAGTGTGTCAGGCCACCATAAAAACCAAATGTATTTTTAAAATTGTCAATACTACCAGACAGACTTTCTAAATATTTGATCAGACCCCACCCTCCTCCCCTTTAAATATGTTGTTAGGATCTCTCAACTATGGTTAGCACATTCCAAGGACTGAGCACTAGAGGTCCTATAAATGTTTCTAGTACTTTGCTGCTATCTCTAAATAGCCCTCAGGTGGTGAGGGTAGGTAACAACATCTCCACCCCGCTGATCCTCAACACTGGGGCCCCACAAGGGTGCGTTCTGAGCCCTCTCCTGTACTCCCTGTTCACCCACGACTGCGTGGCCATGCACGCCTCTAACGCAATCATCAAGTTTGCGGACGACACTACAGTGGTAGGCTTGATTACCAACAACGACGAGACGGCCTACAGGGAGGAGGTGAGGGCCCTCGGAGTGTGGTGTCAGGAAAATAACCTCACACTCAACGTCAACAAAACAAAGGAGATGATTGTGGACTTCAGGAAACAGCAGAGGGAGCACCCCCCTATCCACATCGACGGGACAGTAGTGGAGAGGGTAGTAAGTTTTAAGTTCCTCGGCGTACACATCACGGACAAACTGAATTGGTCCACCCACACAGACAGCGTTGTGAAGAAGGCGCAGCAGCGCCTCTTCAACCTCAGGAGGCTGAAGAAATTCGGCTTGTCACCAAAAGCACTCACACACTTCTACAGATGCACAATCGAGAGCATCCTGTCGGGCTGTATCACCGCCTGGTACGGCAACTGCTCCGCCCACAACCGTAAGGCTCTCCAGAGGGTAGTGAGGTCTGCACAACGCATCACCGGGGGCAAACTACCTGCCCTCCAGGACACCTACACCACCCGATGTCACAGGAAGGCCATAAAGATCATCAAGGACAACAACCACCCGAGCCACTGCCTGTTCACCCCGCTATCATGCAGAAGGCGAGGTCAGTACAGGTGCATCAAAGCAGGGACCGAGAGACTGAAAAACAGCTTCTATCTCAAGGCCATCAGACTGTTAAACAGCCAACACTAACATTTAGTGGCTGCTGCCAACATACTGACTCAACTCCAGCCACTTTAATAATGGGAATTGATGGAAATGTATGTAAAAATGTATCACTAGCCACTTTAAACAATGCCACTTAATATAATGTTTACATACCCTACATTACTCATCTCATATGTATATGTATATACTGTACTCTATATCATCTACTGCATCTTGCCATCTTTATGTAATACATGTATCACTAGCCACTTTAAACTATGCCACTTTATGTTTATATACCCTACATTACTCATCTCATATGTATATACTGTACTCTATACCATCTACTGCATCTTGCCTATGCCATTCTGTACCATCACTCATTCATATATCTTTATGTACATATTCTTTATCCCTTTACACTTGTGTGTATAAGGTAGTAGTTGTGGAATTGGTAGGTTAGATTAATCGTTGGTTATTACTGCATTGTCGGGAACTAGAAGCACAAGCATTTCGCTACACTCGCATTAACATCTGCTAACCATGTGTATGTGACAAATAAAATTTGATTTGATCTAACCAGTAAGATCCCTTATTGGATGTTTCTTTCCACTATGCAGGTCTGAAGGTGCGTGAGGTGCTGATCAACGTGTCCCGTCAGCAGGTGGAGGACTTCCACGGCCCAGAGGACTACTGGTGTCTGTGTGTGGCCTGGAGCCACCTGGGCACCTCCAAGAGCCGCAAGGCCACGGTACACATCGCATGTGAGTAGCCTACATAACAATGCACATTTTAGTTTTTGCGCTAGCACTAACATATTTGATTCAACTAATCAACAAGCCTTTAGTTTAATCAGGTATGTTAGTGCTAGAGCACAGAACCAGGCTTTGGAAACACTGACCCATAGAATTAGAATTAATAGAACGGGTGTCTCCATTCAGGTCAATTTTGCCATCATGGGTGGACTGGTGGCCATTTTGAGTGTTGCCAGTAGAATTGCCATGATTAGAGGTTCGATCCCCATCCTACTCATTATATTTATATGTTAATACCACAGTCTCACATTACGGTGAATGGACAAAACTGCACTGCAGGAGTAAATAGATTAAAGCAGAGTGCAACGTAGAGAAAAAATGATGTCCATGGCATATACTGTAAAGCTTCATGGGCATATTATATAGTATATGTACTCATCAGCCAGTGCAGTCTATCCTCCAAATGACCTTGGGAACCTGCAGATGGATGGAAGGAAGGAAGGAAGGAAGGAAGGAAGGAAGGAAGGAAGGAAGGAAGGAAGGAAGGAAGGAAGGAAGGAAGGAAGGAAGGAAGGAAGGAAGGAAGGAAGGAAGGAAGGAAGGAAGACGAGCTCCTGATCCATCCAACCCCCCCCAACTCGTTTCTCACTCGCAAGGTTGATACTGTGTCCAAACCAAGGGCAAGGCAGGAAGAGTGGCAGTGGCAAGTGGTGTTAGTGATGGGGAGATTGAGGGCAGGCTGGACATGGCACGGACTGACAGCAGGGTGTTCTCTCCCCACACAGACTTGAGGAAGAACTTTGAGCAGGACCCCCAGGGGAAAGAAGTGCCAATCAAAGGGATGATCGTGCTGCATTGCCGCCCCCCAGAGGGAGTGCCCACGGCAGAGGTAAGACCCCAGCTTCCCACTTAACACCCCTCCAACAAGATGAGAGCCTCTCTGTGCAGGGGAACAGCTTACCTTACACTCCAGGCTGTTGAAATACTCTAGATTTGAGAATTTCAACTCTTCGCAGCAAGGGGAAACTGTCTGCTTTGAAAATATATTTCTTCCCAACTGTGTAATGTGAGAGGTAGGCATATACTACACACTGTGATTTGTTATAATGACAGTGTTGTTGTTGGATGCACCTATCTTTTGTTGATGTTAATTGCTGAAAAAGAACATTACTCCAATTTTAATAATTGTAATGGTTCTAGTTTCTTACAGTATATGCAATGGGTGCATGGCCCATGAGCACTATGCACATGTTTATATAGATTGGTGTCTATTAATTGAGTAGCATTTAGATAACTGGTCAGTAGTTCAATCAGATTTCAACCAAAAAACAGATAAGATGTATTTTTTTATGACGTTGAAAAGAACCCCAGGCTGTAGTGGCGCCACAACACTACGATGCAGTACCTTAGACCGCTGCGCCACTCGGGAGCCCACACCTTAATGTGAGATGAAACACATTGAACTGACTCAGAAATGGGAACCCAGGCTATGACACAAATAAATACTGAAAAATTGCAGGGCTCCGTCCCCTTTTCCTTATATAGTGTACTACTTTTGACCAGTGCCCATGATGCACTATATAGGGAATAGGGTACCATTTGGGACGCACTCGCACAGGGTGAGTGTTTCAAATGTAATTGGACACAAATGGGGGGGGAAACACATTGGATTAAAAAATAAATAAAAGCACACTGGCGTGCTGCTGTGCGAGTATTTGTACAACATGCTATTTTCATTACTGCTTTTGATTAATTTAGCCAATTTAACTGAAACTGTAGAAAAGGAACTAAACTTAGCTTGTTAAACTCAGTGTTATTCCATTGTGGAAAACAAAATGGATATTACATTCCACATGTAATTGCCTTCCTTTCATGTTAGTTTCTCCCACAATACACACACTTTACTGTTCACATCAATCAAAGGGAGTAATTGTAAATGGGTGATGCTATTGATTTACTGTAATTCATTTCAGTGAATTGCTACTTTTGGGGCGTATAAAGAATTCAATGTTAGCCGCCTTGATGGGGAGTATGTATGTACTCCGTTGAATTCATGTTTTGGGAAAGGTACTCTATACTTAACTATATTATATTATACTTAGCTATATAAGTTAGCATATAGCAGCACCCCCACACATTCAGCCTTATGTGCCCACATGCTTCTAATTCCCTAGCTCTGCTCCCTCTGTTATTTCCTCACAGTTCCTCCAAGCAGGGCCAGATCTAGCCTTTTGGGGGCCCTAAGAGAGATTTTTATCGTGGCCCCCTAGCAGTGAGGTCCCTAAGCGGCTGCTTATGTCGCTTATGCCTGGAGCCGGCCCTGCATCCAAGACAGCAAATGATGAGCTTCATTATTAAGCCAAGCAATTACATTCCCAAGCTTGGTCAGGCAGTGTAGTGAAGAGCTCTCCCTGCTCCCTCTATTTATTTCCTTAAGATAAGACAGATCTAGGTGGAATAGGAATGTGCTGCAGCCACTTTGCTCAGCGGAGGAGAGGTAGCATTTGGGACGCAACATGGAGGCGGGCCAGCTACACAACCCCACTTTGTGTTCCCTTATCTTTTTTGATTAACCTCCTGGCTGGTGACCACAGCAGCGGTGGCGATTGCTCCATCACAGCCCTCCCCTGTCTGTATGTATGTCAGGTTCACACAGACATGAACACACAGAGGCAAGTTCAAAGCCTTTGATTTGGCTCAATCTGTGTGTGCGTGCTTGTGCGTAAACTTCTGGGTGGATTACTAACACATTTGGTGGTGGCATCCAACACAGTCTTCAGTAAGCCCCCATGTTATCTTCCTGTCCCTGGGGCTTGTCTTTCAGAGTTGTTTAATCCATGTAATTGTCTTGATCAGATATACAACAATTTAAAAAGTTACCCCACCCACACTGTCACAGGCTACGCCACTGGCATCTACGGACCTTCCATGGCTCCTCAACACTGTTGGCTGAAGGGGAGCACTACGAACTCTGTTAGTGTCCCAAATGGAATCCTATTTCCTAGTGATGGGGGGGAAAAATTGATACAGTTACATATTGGGATATTATTGTTGACGATATATTGTATCGTTTTGACAATATTATTTTTTACGCTAGTTGGCTATACCTGCACCTTAACTCATTCATAGCTTGTTCTCCATGTTCTTTTAAAATACAGAGCCAATTTGTTTTCAGCACTTTTTAAATTTGATTTCTCAGCCATACAGTGAACATTGAATCGTAATAAAATCACAGTATGGAATCGCAATACAGATAGAATCATGAGAATCACAATACATATCGTATCGGCACCTAAGTATCGTGATAATATAATTTTGTGAGTTCCCTGGCAATTCCCAGCCCTACTATTTCCTACTATTTGACTACTAATGTAGTGGATTTCTTTTGACTCGGGCCCATAGGGCTCTGCACAAAAGCAGTTCACTATATAGGAAATACGGTGCCATTTGGACACACCCTGTGAAATCCTCCGAGAATCAGCCATGACACGATGACTCAGCATTTCTATGCTCTTACCTGTTAAAAAACTTTAGAGTGCTATTACCTGTTTAGGCACTTTAGAGTGTCACCTTGAAACTACAGTAACTGCACAGGAGAGTAGGGAAGGGACAAAGACCCAGTCGTACAGTAGTGTCACCCAGAAAAGAAAAGCTGCACACTCTCAGAGCCAATGCAATACATTTATCAACACTTCCACAGCTATGCTGCTGTGTCACCCACCCATGTGTCTCTAAAGGCGTCTGCCTGCTAGGTTCGGATTGCTCCTAACGTCTACACTTTCTCAAAATAGTCTGAATTAATATAAGATAGCTCAAGAAATATGTAATGAATTTATAATTTTGTCATGTTTTGTCTTTGATCATGTCTTGTCCCTGTGCTTCCCTCTGCTGGTCTTATTAGGTTCTTTCTCTTTCTCTCTCTCTATCGTTCCGTTCATGCTCCCAGCTGTTTCTCATTCTCCCTACGACCTCATTTACTCTTTCACACCTGTCCCCTATTTTGCCCTCTGATTAGAGTCCCTATTTCTCCCTCTGTTTTCCGCTCCTGTCCTTGTCGGATTCTTGTTGGATGTTTGCAGTTCCTGTGTCTTGTTCCGCCCTGTCGTGTTCTTTTGCCTTCTTCAGATGCTGCGTGTGAGCAGGTGTCTATGTCAGCTACGGCCTGTGCCTTCCTGAAGCGACCTGCAGTCTGTGGTCGCGTCTCCAGTCGTTCCTCTCTATTGACGAGAGGATTTCAGTTTCCTGTTTTGGATTTCCATTGATTTATATCCAGGAGTATCATTATTTGTTTTATACTGGAATAAAGACTCTGTTACTATTACGTCGCTTTTGGGTCCTCATTCATCTGCATAACAGAAGAATCCGACCAAGAATGGACCCAGCGACTACGGATTCTCTCAACACTGCCGTCGAGTTCCAGGGAGCTATGCTCGGCAGACACGAGCAGGAATTGTTTGCTGCTCGTCATGCCGTTGAGACCCTGGCCGCTCAGGTCTCCGATCTCTCTGGACAGTTTCAGAGTCTTCGTCTCGTGCCACCAGCTACTTCCTGGTCTTCCGAGTCTCCGGAACCTAGGGTTAATAACCCACCATGTTACTCTGGGCAGCCCACTGAGTGTCGCTCCTTTCTCACCCAGTGTGATATTGTGTTCTCTCTCCAGCCCAACACATACTCAAGAGAGAGAGCTCGGATCGCTTACGTCATATCACTCCTTACTGGTCGGGCTCGGGAGTGGGGCACAGCTATCTGGGAGGCAAGGGCTGAGTGTTCTAACGATTATCAGAACTTTAAAGAGGAGATGATACGGGTTTTTGATCGTTCAGTTTTTGGGAAGGAGGCTTCCAGGGCCCTGGCTTCCCTATGTCAAGGTGATCGATCCATAACGGATTACTCTATAGAGTTTCGCACTCTTGCTGCCTCCAGTGACTGGAACGAGCCGGCGTTGCTCGCTCGTTTTCTGGAGGGACTTCACGCTGAGGTTAAGGATGAGATTCTCTCCCGGGAGGTTCCTTCCAGCGTGGACTCTTTGATTGCACTCGCCATCCGCATAGAACGACGGATAGATCTTCGTCATCGAGCTCGTGGAAGAGAGCTCGCGTTAACGGTGCTTCCCCTCTCCGCATCTCAACCATCTCCTCCCACCGGCTCAGAGACTGAGCCCATGCAGCTGGGAGGTATTCGCATCTCGACTAAGGAGAGGGAACGGAGAATCACCAACCGCCTTTGCCTCTATTGCGGTTCTGCTGGACATTTTGTCATGTCATGTCCAGTAAAAGCCAGAGCTCATCAGTAAGCGGAGGGCTACTGGTGAGCGCTACTACTCAGGTCTCTCCATCAAGATCCTGTACTACCTTGTCGGTCCATCTACGCTGGACCGGTTCGGCTGCTTCCTGCAGTGCCTTGATAGACTCAGGGGCTGAGGGTTGTTTTATGGACGAAGCATGGGCTCGGAAACATGACATTCCTCTCAGACAGTTAGGGAAGCCCACGCCCATGTTCGCCTTAGATGGTAGTCTTCTCCCCAGTATCAGATGTGAGACACTACCTTTAACCCTCACAGTATCTGGTAACCACAGTGAGACCATTTCCTTTTTGATTTTTCGTTCACCTTTTACACCTGTTGTTTTGGGTCATCCCTGGCTAGTATGTCATAATCCTTCTATTAATTGGTCTAGTAATTCTATTCTATCTTGGAACGTTTCTTGTCATGTGAAGTGTTTAATGTCTGCTATCCCTCCTGTGTCTTCTGTCCCCTCTACTCAGGAGGAACCTGGTGATTTGACAGGAGTGCCGGAGGAATATCATGATCTGCGCACGGTCTTCAGTCGGTCCAGAGCCAGCTCCCTTCCTCCTCACCGGTCGTATGATTGTTGTATTGATCTCCTTCCGGGGACCACTCCCCCTCGGGGTAGACTATACTCTCTGTCGGCTCCCGAACGTAAGGCTCTCGAGGATTATCTGTCTGTTTCTCTCGACGCCGGTACCGTGGTGCCTTCTTCCTCTCCCGCCGGAGCGGGATTTTTCTTTGTTAAGAAGGACGGTACTCTGCGCCCCTGCGTGGATTATCGAGGGCTGAATGACATAACGGTTAAGAATCGTTATCCGCTTCCCCTTATGTCGTCAGCCTTCGAGATTTTGCAGGGAGCCAGGTGCTTTACTAAGTTGGACCTTCGTAACGCTTACCATCTCGTACGCATCAGAGAGGGGGACGAGTGGAAAACGGCGTTTAACACTCCGTTAGGGCATTTTGAATACCGGGTTCTGCCGTTCGGTCTCGCTAATGCTCCAGCTGTCTTTCAGGCATTAGTTAATGATGTACTGAGAGACATGCTGAACATTTTTGTTTTCGTTTACCTTGACGATATTCTGATTTTTTCACCGTCACTCGAGATTCATGTTCAGCACGTTCGACGTGTACTCCAGCGCCTTTTAGAGAATTGTCTCTACGTGAAGGCTGAGAAGTGCGCCTTTCATGTCTCCTCTGTCACTTTTCTCGGTTCTGTTATTTCCGCTGAAGGCATTCAGATGGATCCCGCTAAGGTCCAGGCTGTCAGCGATTGGCCCGTCCCTAAGTCACGTGTCGAGTTGCAGCGTTTTCTCGGTTTCGCTAATTTCTATCGGCGTTTCATTCGTAATTTCGGTCAAGTGGCTGCCCCTCTCACCGCTCTGACTTCTGTCAAGACTTGCTTTAAGTGGTCCGGTTCCGCCCAGGGAGCTTTTGATCTCCTCAAGAAGCGTTTTACATCCGCTCCTATCCTTGTTACTCCTGACGTCACTAAACAATTCATTGTCGAGGTTGACGCTTCAGAGGTGGGCGTGGGAGCCATTCTGTCTCAGCGCTTCCAGTCTGACGATAAGGTCCATCCTTGCGCTTACTTTTCTCATCGCCTGTCGCCATCGGAACGCAACTATGATGTGGGTAACCGCGAACTGCTCGCCATCCGCTTAGCCATAGGCGAATGGCGACAGTGGTTGGAGGGGGCGACCGTCCCTTTTGTCGTTTGGACTGACCATAAGAACCTTGAGTACATCCGTTCGGCCAAACGACTTAATGCACGTCAAGCTCGTTGGGCGTTGTTTTTCGATCGTTTCGAGTTCGTGATTTCCTATCGTCCGGGAAATAAGAACACCAAGCCTGATGCCTTATCCCGTCTCTTTAGTTCTTCTGTGGCTTCTACCGACCCCGAGGGGATTCTCCCTGAAGGGCGTGTTGTCGGGTTGACTGTCTGGGGAATTGAGAGACAGGTAAAGCAAGCACTCACTCACACTGCGTCGCCGCGCGCTTGTCCTAGTAACCTTCTGTTCGTTCCTGTCTCTACTCGTCTGGCTGTTCTTCAGTGGGCTCACTCTGCCAAGTTAGCTGGCCACCCCGGCGTTCGGGGTACGCTTGCTTCTATTCGCCAGCGGTTTTGGTGGCCTACTCAGGAGCGGGACACGCGTCGTTTCGTGGCTGCTTGTTCGGACTGCGCGCAGACTAAGTCAGGTAACTCTCCTCCTGCCGGTCGTCTCAGACCGCTTCCCATTCCTTCTCGACCATGGTCTCACATCGCCTTAGACTTTATTACCGGTCTGCCTTCGTCTGCGGGGAAGACTGTGATTCTTACGGTTATCGATAGGTTCTCTAAGGCGGCACATTTCATTCCCCTCGCTAAGCTTCCTTCCGCTAAGGAGACGGCACAAATCATCATTGAGAATGTGTTCAGAATTCATGGCCTCCCGTTAGACGCCGTTTCAGACAGAGGTCCGCAATTCACGTCACAGTTTTGGAGGGAGTTCTGTCGTTTGATTGGTGCTTCCGTCAGTCTCTCTTCCGGGTTTCATCCCCAGTCTAACGGTCAAGCAGAAAGGGCCAATCAGTCGATTGGTCGCATTTTACGCAGCCTTTCGTTTCGAAACCCTGCGTCTTGGGCAGAACAGCTCCCCTGGGCTGAGTACGCTCACAACTCGCTTCCTTCGTCTGCTACCGGGCTGTCCCCGTTTCAGAGTAGTCTTGGCTACCAGCCTCCTCTGTTTTCGTCCCAGCTCGCCGAGTCCAGCGTTCCCTCCGCTCAGGCTTTTGTCCAACGTTGTGAGCGCACCTGGAGGAGGGTCAGGTCTGCACTTTGCCGTTACAGGGCGCAGACTGTGAGAGCCGCCAATAAGCGTAGGATTAAGAGTCCTAGGTATTGTCGCGGTCAGAGAGTGTGGCTTTCCACTCGTAACCTTCCCCTTACGACAGCTTCTCGCAAGTTGACTCCGCGGTTCATTGGTCCGTTCCGTGTCTCTCAGGTCGTCAATCCTGTCGCTGTGCGACTGCTTCTTCCGCAACATCTTCGTCGCGTCCACCCTGTCTTCCATGTCTCCTGTGTCAAGCCTTTTCTTCGCGCCCCCGTTCGTCTTCCCTCCCCCCCCCCCCGTCCTTGTCGAGGGCGCTCCTATTTACAAGGTACGGAAGATCATGGACATGCGTTCTCGGGGACGTGGTCACCAGTACTTAGTGGATTGGGAGGGTTACGGTCCTGAGGAGAGGAGTTGGGTTCCATCTCGGGACGTGCTGGACCGTTCGTTGATCGATGATTTCCTTCGTTGCCGCCAGGGTTCCTCCTCGAGTGCGCCAGGAGGCGCTCGGTGAGTGGGGGGGTACTGTCATGTTTTGTCTTTGATCATGTCTTGTCCCTGTGCTTCCCTCTGCTGGTCTTATTAGGTTCTTTCTCTTTCTCTCTCTCTATCGTTCCGTTCATGCTCCCAGCTGTTTCTCATTCTCCCTACGACCTCATTTACTCTTTCACACCTGTCCCCTATTTTGCCCTCTGATTAGAGTCCCTATTTCTCCCTCTGTTTTCCGCTCCTGTCCTTGTCGGATTCTTGTTGGATGTTTGCAGTTCCTGTGTCTTGTTCCGCCCTGTCGTGTTCTTTTGCCTTCTTCAGATGCTGCGTGTGAGCAGGTGTCTATGTCAGCTACGGCCTGTGCCTTCCTGAAGCGACCTGCAGTCTGTGGTCGCGTCTCCAGTCGTTCCTCTCTATTGACGAGAGGATTTCAGTTTCCTGTTTTGGATTTCCATTGATTTATATCCAGGAGTATCATTATTTGTTTTATACTGGAATAAAGACTCTGTTACTATTACGTCGCTTTTGGGTCCTCATTCATCTGCATAACAAATTTTTGGTGCACTATTTCTCAATTGAAAAAATGTGCATGAAAATGAGTTTTCTCTCGTTGAACGACAACAAACTTAATCGAATAATCTTTACTGTTGACCAATCACCGACGAAGCAGCGTAGACTTCGGCTACCGAAATTTGGCATGCCTCAAGAAAAAAACGTGTGTGCACGAACAGCCGAAAAAAACCTTGCCAAAGACGAAAATGAAAAAAAATGTCACAAATTGTTGTCATAATATACACAAACTGTTTCGGATTGGAAGCATGAGGAAGCTTTACTTGTCACCCACCCACCCAGGGCACTGATTGTATCTACACTATATATACAAAAGTATGTGTACACCCCTTCAAATTAGTGGATTCGGCTATTTCAGCCACATCCGTTGCTGACAGGTGTTTAAAATCGAGCACACCACCATGTTATCTTCATAGACAAACATTGGCAGTAGATTGGCCTTACTGAAGACCTCAGTAACTTTCAAAGTGGCACCGTCATAGGATGCCTCCTTTCCAACGAGTCAGTTTTTCAAATTTCTGCCCTGCTAGAGCTGCCCTGGTCAACTGTAAGTGCTGTTATTGTGAAGTGGAAACGTCTACGTGCAACAATGGTTCAGCCGCGAAGTGGTAGGCGACACAAGTTCACAGAACGCAACCGCCTAGTGCTGAAGCGTGTAGCGAGTAAAAATCGTCTGTCCTCGGTTGCAACACTTTCCTGTTTCAGCATGACAATGCCCCCATGCGCAAGGCAAGGCCCATACAGAAATGGTTTGTCGAGATCGGTGTGGAAGAACTTGACTGACCTGCACAGAGCCCTGACCTCAACCCAATCGAACACCTTTGCAATGAATTGTTACTCCGACTGTGAGCCATGCCTAATTGCCCAACATCAGTGCCCGACCTCACTGATTCTCTTGTGGCTGAATGGAAGCAAGTCCCCGCAGCAATGTTCCAACATCTAGTGGAAAGCAGAAAAGGGGGGGACCAACTCCGTATTAAAGCCATGATTTTGGAATGAGATGTTCGACGAGCAGGTGTCCACATACTATTGGTCATGTAGTGTATCTTTATCTCAGTTTGACATGGTGACAGCTAATCCTTCTGGGGTCCAAACACACAACAAAAATACATTAGTCATAAGACTTTACTGTCACCCACTCAAGCCTCAGTCTCCTCTCCCCTCCAGGAGATTAGAGGTCCTCCCTTGCCCACAGTCCTCCCGGGCCCCAGACCCCCACAGACACACACAGCCTCAACCTGGAGAAGATGACCATCACTCCGTTGGCTCAATCTTCATCATAATGAAATCACAGGACCCCCTTGTGTCTGTGTGGGGGCCCTGGAAATCTGCTGTCCGTCAAGCCTGTAACACTGATAACCGCATCCTAATTGAAACAAATGTGCCAATTAGGTAATTCATCTCTCACATCCTCCGCCACACACTTACAGGGCTAATTTGTCCCGCCACAGTTTCTCTTCTTCCTTCTGCCGGGCGTATCTTTTCATCATTACCCTAAGGCTGTTAGCAGCGGCAGGCGACAGCCCGGGAATGTAGAGCAAGTGCTACAGATCAGCAGTGAGGGCCAGGCAGATTGTGCCACTCTTTAATTGCCTCTTCCAACTTGCAAATTTCCCCTGATCAAATTGAAATAAATACATGAAGTGGAAAATACTTTTCTGTCGCGTCATCCAGTCGGCTCTCATCCAGTGATACATTGTTTTAATCATGGAACATTAGAGTAAATTCCCAGTCTTTTCCCCCTTATCTTTTAGCTTTAGTACATTAACAGCTTGCCTCTGATGCCACCCTGCTAAAGGGTATCTTTTAATTGCACCTTGGAATCTGGAATCCAATGAATGTGTTTTCCAAGGCTTGTTTAAAGTGAAGGGAAAAAAGGCTATTCCCAGTTCTACTCTTTCTAGGTCATACAGTATAGTCTTCAATGACATCAGAATGGTTGCAGTTTAGAGTAGCCCTGCTGCAGTGAATACAGTAGGCCTATCCATGAAAAATGATTGTGAGTATGGGTGTGTTTTGCGTGCGCCCAGCGCAATGCAATGAGTACGCGCGTTTTTTTGCAGTTCGAAAACACTCCATGCGTTTGCTTTTTAGGAGCGCCCTATAAACCCATCAACCAACCCTATTCTTCCAGTGTGAATGCAATTTGCAAAAGCAGCGATGCAGCTCCATATACCAGGGTAGGAGCAGTAAAGCATTACTAAGTTTGTAATTCATAATTCGTTTTCCTCTCTGTGTCTTTGTTGCTGGTAATGGGTATGGCCCTCCTCTCACTGCCTAATGGCTGTGGTCACGTGATTGGGTGATGTGGTTTGGTTGTATAGGTCGTGTGCTATAATACGTCTGTAATAACTCTCTCACTCTCTGGGCAGGTGGAGTGGTTGAAGAACGAAGAGCTAGTGAGCTCCCTGACGGATGACAACATTGACACCCGAGCTGACCACAATCTCATCATTAACGAGGCACGACTGTCCGACTCGGGAAACTACACGTGCCTGGCCAGCAACATTGTGGCCAAGAGACGCAGTGCCACAGCCACTGTGGTTGTTTTTGGTAAGGCTCCGGTCACGGCTTCAGCCACTAGCTGACTGTGTTTGTCTAATGTAGACCTCGTTTCCCAGACACAGATAATGGAGAATCTTCATTGAACATGTTTTGTGCGGCAGTAGGCTTAAATCAGTGCTAGCGAACCAGCCCAAAGTGTTTAAGGTGCGCCTCAAATCAAGTTGCTCTGTGTTTCATGCCCCCCACACAAATGAATGAGACCCATCTCAGTGTTTTTGTTAAGAAAGATGTTAGATAAATGTATTATTCAAGGAGTTAATTCACTGCCTTCGTATTTATGAAATGTTACGAAAGGGAATGTGCTACTGTTTCTTAATCTCATTTAAAGACATGTTGCTTATGAATTATGCATTCGCCAGAGGCCTTGGAGCAATGCGGCGGCCCACAAGCTTTGGTAGCATTTGGTAGAAAACTTTTTGCCTCCACGTCTCCACTCATACAAATCACAGAGCAAACAAATCAGACCACAAAGTGGTTGACTACTTAGTAAGAGAACCTCTCATTCATTCTGACTTCATCTGCCCGACTGTATTAATGTGCAGTGGCCTATTTGAACGGATTCCTCTTAACAATTTTGTTCTTCGTTTTTTTCTCTTTGATTCAAAGAGCTTTGACAATTGAACTGACAATTAACGGAAGAGTAGTTCACATTTTCCACATTTGATGTACTGTACTCAGTATTTTCAAGCTTCTAGTGATGTTGTAACATCATGGAGCATTGCTAGTCATTCATACCTCTAAACTGTTGTCTATATAGTTAACTCTGTGGGAGATTAGATTAGTTTAAATTAAGTTTCCCTCTCTTCCTCTCGCTCTCTCTCACCCATCTTTCTTTCTTTCGCTATCTCGTTCTCTCTCTACCCATCTCTCTCTCCATCCATCTCTCACTCTCTCTCTGTCTCTCGCTCTCTCTGTCTGTCTGTCTCTCGCTCTCTCACCTCTATCTCTCTCTCTGTAGTGAACGGTGGTTGGTCGCTGTGGACAGAGTGGTCTCCTTGTAACGTGCCCTGTGGTCGGGGTGTCCAGAAACGCTCCCGTACCTGTACCAACCCTGCCCCACTCAACGGAGGAGCTTTCTGCCAGGGCATGTCTGTGCAGAAGATCACCTGTAATGCGCTCTGTCCAAGTAAGCCCTTCTGCCTCATGAAGTACTGTAGAGCTGGTGAATAGACAGCCTCGTTCAACCATAATGATCTTGCGAGATCCCATTCTGTTTCTTTTCAGTCGGTTTCACCAGGCAATAATATACTGTTATCTATTGGGCATATCTCAAAGGGCAAAGCAATTTGACTTGCAAGGACATACATATAGTATGCTCAACTTTATGACTTTATGAATATAGTAGGCTTGTGTGCCATGCAGGCATCTAAGTGCAGAGTAAACATGTGAATACAACATCTGGTTATGCAAGACTATGACAACTTTATTATATTGTGTGTGAGTCCTATAGTCTTTGTAGTTCATATATGTTGTATGCCTGCCATGGTGGTCTGAATTAGTTTACTTATACTTTATATATATATATATATATATATATATATATATATATATATATATATATATATATATATATATATATATATATATATATATATATATATCACACACACACAGTTGAAGTCGGAAGTTTACATACACTTAGGTTGGAGTCATTAAAACTATTTTTTTCAACCACTCTACAAATTTCTTGTTAACAAACTATAGTTTTTGGCAAGTCAGTTAGGACATCTACTGTGTGCATGACACATGCATAATTTGTCCAACAATTGTTCACAGACAGATTATTTCAATTATAATTCACTGTATCACAATTCCAGTGGGTCAGAAGTTTATATACACTAAGTTGACTGTGCCTTTAATTTAAACAGCTTGGAAAATTCCAGAAAATTATGTCATAGCATAGCTTTATAAGCTTCTGATAGGCTAATTGACATAATTTGAGTCAATTGGAGATGTACCTGTGGATGTATTTCAACGCCTACCTTCAAATTCAGTGCCTCTTTGCTTGACATCATGTGAAGACCTCAGAAAAAAAATTGTAGACCTCCACAAGTCTGGTTCATCCTTGGGAGCAATTTCCAAATGCCTGAAGGTACCACGTTCATCTGTACAAACAACAGTACACAAGTATAAACATCATGGGACCACGCAGCCGTCATACCGCTCAGGAAGGAGACGCATTCTGTCTCTTAGAGATGAATGTACTTTGGTGCGAAAAGTGCAAATCAATCCCAGAACAACAGCAAAGAACCTTGTGAAGATGCTGGAGGAAACAGTTACAAAGTATCTATATCCACAGTAAAACGAGTCCTATATCAACATAACCTGAAAGACCGCTCAGCGAGGAAGAAGCCACTACTCCAAAACCGCCATAAAAAAGCCAGTCTACGGTTTGCAACTGCACATGGGGACAAAGATCGTACTTTTTGGAGAAATGTCCTCTGGTCTGATGAAACAAAAATAGAACTGTTTGGCCATAATGGAAAAAGGAAAAAGGGGGAGGCTTGCAAGCCGAAGAACACCATCCCAACTGTGAAGCACAGGGGGTGGCAGCATCATGTTATGGGGGTGCTTTGCTGCAGGAGAGACTGGTGCACTTCACAAAATAGATGGCATCATGTGGACGGAAAATGATGTGGATATATTGAAGCAACATCTCAAGACATCAGTCAGGAAGTTAAAGCTTGGTCGCAAATGGGTCTCCAAATAGACAATGACCCCAAGCATACTTCCAAAGTTGTGGAAAAATGGCTGAAGGACAACAAAGTCAAGGTACTGGAGTGGCCATCACAAAGCCCTGACCTCAATCCCATAGAACATTTGTGGGCAGAACTGAAGCCGTGTGCGAGCAAGGAGGCCTACAAACCTGACTCAGTTACACCAGCTGTGTCAGGAGGAATGGGCCAAAATTCACCCAACTTATTGTGGGAAACTTGTGGAAGGCTACCGAAATGTTTTACCCAAGTTAAACAATTTAAAGGCAAGGCTACTAAATACTAATTGAGTGTATGTAAACTTCTGACCCACTGTGAATGTGATGAAAGAAATAAAAGCTGAAATAAATCATTCTCTCTACTATTATTCTGACATTTCACATTCTTAAAATAAGGTGGTGACCCTAACTGACCTAAGACAGGGAATATTTACTCGGATTAAGTGTCAGGAATTGTGAAAAACTGAGTTTAAATGTATTTGGCTAAGGTGTATGTAAACTTCCGACTTCAACTGTATATTATAATATTTTGAATTTTTTTTTACCTTTATTTTATCAGGGAGTCATACTGAGACCAATGTCTCTTTTACAGATGAGCCCTGAACTACAGAAATGACAGAAATACACATATCAAAATATAAGTACGTAAAGCAAACACATTCATCCATAATAAGGTCCTCAATCAGCTTTCTGAATTGCCCTAGAGGCACCAAAACATCACCTTTAAAAACATGTTGAAGATTGTTCGAGAAATAAGGTGAAACTCAATAGAGGCCAACGGAATTTCCATCACTGAGACCGGGTGTGATAACTTACAGTATATGTCTAAAGGTTAGTAATGATGTTAGGCCAATGTCTTTTCTGTGTCTATTCCTGCACCAGACAATAGTTTGTAGTTGTTCTCAATTCTAATTAATTTAACTGTGAATTTTCACAGAAAATTCAGAACTGTTTCCTCACAAGTCAAGGGGGAGACTGCATCTGTTAGGGAAGAAGCTATATGGAGAGAGAGCACGATATGTATGCACACAGAGGGCTTGTAGAACAGAGAGCTTATAGAACTCATGGAATCCTACAAAAGAAATCGGATTCTTCAGAGCTTGTGTGGAGAGACGGCTTAAGGTCGCCGAAAAAGTGCTTCCAAGAAATCTGTTTTTGGCACCATATGGGTTCCTCCTAGATCAAATGACACAGGCGACAGAGGAACCTGAGTCTTAACGTGCACGGTTAAATCAGGGGATTTCATTTCACATTCTGCAGAAAGAGAGAGAGACAATTGATCCCATTATGTGAGGAGGACCTGAGGGTTAATGTGGACTAAATGTTCTTTGAGATGGACCATCGCCTCACCTTCTGTCTGTCTGTCTGTGTGTTCCTTGTTCCATTTCCTCCCCCACAGTTGACGGTGGCTGGGAAAGGTGGAGTGAGTGGACGGCGTGCGGTGTGCAGTGTGAAAGACAGCGTAGAAGGGAGTGCAATAACCCACCACCCAGGCACAGGGGCATTATGTGTGAGGGGCCCAGCAATGCCACCGAGAACTGCACTGGAGGAATGTGTACCCAGAGTAAGTCCCTTATTCTTTTCTCTGAAGGATTTCTTTCTTTTCTACATTGCCATCTTAACCTCGACTATCATCTCCATAAGCCGTATCTCCATTACACCCATCATAACATGACTTCTCATTAACACATCTGAACAGCTGGCCACAGAGGGATTTGCTGGACAAATAAACACACTGGAATCAAGTCCACATTGCTGGAGCACTCGATGCATGATAACACTATGGTAATCCCTCCTGTGGTGTTCAGGTGAAACATCCCCCGTGTCACAAGAGCATATACTGTAGCTATCACTGAAGACATGGAGGAGTGTATTCCGTTTTGACCACAGTTTGAACGTTTTGACCATGGTTGTCAAAGCAATTTAGTTACTGATGCAGTGCATTACCCGCACCCGTAATGCTTAATTTCACATTTGCATAATTTAGTGATAAACTCATGAATGTTGCACAATGAGAGGTTTTGAAATAAATATTGAGTTACACATGGTCTGATCTACTGCAAACTAGAGTCACGCTCGCGTTGTCAAAATGGAGTCCGTGATGTAATATTAAGGGTCACAAACTGTGACAGTAATTACCTGACTAAAAGGAAATCTTACACGCATACAGTCCCTGAATGGGATAAAAGAAAGGGGCATCAGCATGTTTTAAAAAGTAGTACTGGTATTTTGGGCTAGTGCGGTAGAAGTATTGGTAAAAATACAATTTCCCGAAAATATTTGACATTTTTCTCTTTGTAAAGGAGAGAGATAATCATGGTATTTTTCAGACCCATTTGCCAATCTCTCCCTTGGCCACTTCTATCCATGTGGATATTGAGTCTGGTAATGAAGCCATACATCATTATCTGGGCAGTCTGTATCTGTATTGGCATATCTCAGTGGTAGGGCCTCTCCACATGATTTGAGTCAGAAAGAAGTGCACTAGTAGGATACCGCACTCACACAGGGCTGGCGTTTAATCACCTCGCTCTGCCTGCGTCCCAAATGGCAACTTTTTCCCCCCTTTATAGGGCACTACTTTTGTAGGGAAGTAGTCCACTATAAAGGGAATAGGGTGCCATTTGGGACACAACCAGGGCTGGCGTTTAATCACCTCTGTCTCTCTCTCTCTCTTTTCTGTCTCATTCTGTGTCTGTCTTTGCAGATGGAAAGCTGCTGCATGATGTTAAACCTCAAAGTGAGTCCTTCCTTTCTGCATTTCTTTTACTTTCAACCCCCAACTCTTGAAACAGGCTAGCTGTCTACCTAATTTGTGAGGCATACAATTGTAACTAGATGAAAGTTCAGGAAACCAGAATCAGAATATTACCAGTTTTTTCTTTTTATGAGAAGCTTTTTTTAGACACCTACCTATTAGTTAACTTTAATTTCCCTGCATTTTAAACAGCCATCACACCCATCCAAAACGCTTGTAGTCAGGTTCTGAACAGAACTATAACCGTAGAATTAGGAATTAGAATAATTAGAGTAATTGAATAGGATCTCTTTTACTATAACCAGGTTCTACCATTCTATCACTCAGCTGTTCACTCTTCACGAGCGTGACATCACAACGTGCTCTCCTTCTCGGATTGAGTCGAGAGATTGATCGGTTGTGACAACTGAACATATGCTATATTGTAAGGGATTAATGCAGTGTAATTATGCAAACGAGCTAATTTGACCAATTTGCAGTGTATCCTCACTTGTATTCCCCTGGTGGGTCTCAGCTCAGACGCTCTCTTCCCCTTGCATAGCGCCTGACACCTCCTGAAATGATTCAGGTGCTACCTTGACTGGAGCCTCAGCAGTGATTGTAATGAGACTTCATTAGACTGACAGACAGGCTCACTCACTGTGCCTGGTTTGCAATGCATTCTGGGTCAAACAATTCAGTGGAGAGTTCTAGAAAGGGGAGACAGACATCTGGTGAGTGATCATACTAACGGGGCTACTCTAAATTAATTTGCTTCGGATCATTTCCTGTCACTGTCAGACATTGACCATTGGGCCGTACTATGTAGTTTAATATGTACCATTAGGCTTATTGGATATAGACTGGTGGGTCTGAAGGCAGTTATACCCCTCTCACTCTCACTGTTAACAGCTTTATGAATGTCTTGTGTAACAGCAGTGTAGAGGCGAAATTCTCCATGCTCATCTAGTCCTCTGTGTGCTGCATAATGTAGCATAGGAAGATGAGCCTGCTGGATGAGCAGTTGAACTGTGTCTTGGGATGGACAGTCCTCAAAGTGCTCTACACTGTACTTTCAAATGAATTCACTTCTCTCCAAAAGCTCCTAGTGATAATGTCAAAGACAATACTGTGTATTTTAATTACTATTTTAGATGCCTCAGAATGTCACCACAAAATATTCACTACCATCACCATTCTCACATTTTCCTCTTCAGTGTCTCTGTACTGTACCTTAGTTGAACTTCTTGCATGTTATTGTTTACACTTAGCAAACATCCATTGAGACTGTTCTGTCTGTGTTGGTCTGTGTGTGTACCAGGTATGGACGGCTCCAACGACGTGGCTCTCTACTCTGGGCTGGGCTCGGGAGTCATAGTTGTGGCTGTCCTTGTGGTGGCCGTCATGCTGTACAGGAGGAGCCAGAGCAACTACGGCGTTGACGTCATCGACTCATCCGCGCTCACCGGGGGCTTCCAGTCTTTCACCTTCAAGACCACCAGACAAGGTGACCTAGCGCTGCCTTTCACTTCATGGAGACATGCCCAGTTGCGCACAAGGCCAAACGGTAGGCAGGATTTTTCAAGGACCCTTTCGACAGGCTGCTTCTGCTGGTGATTGATTGCATGTGTTTGCATTGAGGCGGCACGGTGGCGGCACTGTGCAAACCCTGCACATCTGCCTCAAATTTATATTCTCATAAGCGCTGAAAGGATCTGTCCTTCTATTTTGACAGACCAGTTCTTCTGTCATTGCCGAGATAGGTAATCAATCTTTGACAGACGCATCCTGTGTCCACCTGGCCGCAGACCACACACACGCATGACTGTCAAGCAACCAATCCCCCTTCCCTGCCGTCAGATAGCCCCAGCCAAATCCACTGATGGATAAATGTGAAAAGCATGGAACACTGAACATCAATTGCATTTTTGTTGTGCACAGCAATAACTTCTGTTCATAACAGTGTCTGGGGCTGTGGCTTGTCCCGGGCATCCTTCCTATTAATGTCAATGACACTTCTGGGTTAGCACAAGCGATAGCCATTGCAGAAGCGGGTGATAAATCCTGGCTGGATGTGACACCACTGTGAAAAGCCCTGCCGGAGCCATGCTGAGCCCACTACATCCACTGCTCCCAAGGCCTGGGTTGACACTCATGCCTAGCCCCTCACCACGCGCAGGGCGGGAAGGGAAAGCTGGGGGACTGTGGAGCGCTACATCCGGCAGGCTATCAATCCTATTTAAATAGGCCAGCTTTTCAGGAGCCGCCTGCTGTGCCATCCACCGGCCACCATCACTCCATCCCATTCCCCTCTCCATCAGCTTGCTAATGGAGCAGAAGAAATATAGCTCATATTATCCGCTTTCCCATTTCCAGTCTGGATCCTTCTTTTACAGAGGGAAGGAAAGAAACACAAATGAATAGCGAGTATATAATATTTTTCCTGACTGTTCCCCCCCAGTCGACCTTATTCAGGTTGATTTTTCATAATCACAATAATATACGGCAATAGATAGAGAGAGAAAAACAAAGCTTTTCTCAAGTGTGTTCTTCATAAGAAATTAGTAGCTTTTCATGCCCTTTTAATTTATTTTAAAAGTCCCTTAAATGCTTTAGATACACCCCCTCATGTGGCAGGAGCTAAGGCGGAGTGGTGAATGAATCTTTAGGCCTGACCCTGTCTCTATGCATTACTGCTGGCCGTGAGCGATTTTCTATTTTTTTTTCTCTTTCTTTTTATAATCAGAGGTCCAATTCCAAACCTATCCCTCAAGGTATTCAACGTGAGGTCCATTTCATTAACTTCTGTCTTCCCACCTCCTCCTCAATTCCGTTTTGCTCTACCATCTCCACTGCGCTGAGAAGGGGGGAAAAAAGTATGCATGCCAGATTGAAAGTTTAAGCAATGGCCACTGAACATTTTTTGGGGCGTGATCTATATGAATTTTCTCAATAGTCCGCTATTATGTCTACTGCAATCAGTAGCAAATCACCACTGATCAGTAATATCTCACACTGCTCAATTTCTTTATTTCAGTTCCGTCAAATGTAACATTTCCCATGATATCCTTTACTGTGATTGAAGTGCAATAGATTTAAAAATTGTTAAATTGTATACTTTCATCCTGTTACGCATTTTCAGGCACAAGACTAGACGATGAAGTTACAAGGAGAAGCCCTTGATTGAACAATACCCTCTAGTTAGTCTTTCAGTAGAAACAAACACACCCTGAAAGCATGACACAAATCAAGCCCCCCAGCAATTAACGATTCCCCCTAAAAATAAAACATTAGCCTCCTGCCTTATGCCCCTCGCCAGGCAGCAGCTGGGCAGCAATGACTTTGTGACTCCGCCGTTATCTTGGCACAGGGAGTCCTGGGGCCCTAATGTCTGGATGTGCCAGATAGATGCATGCGGTGTTTGGCAGTGTGGTCAGGCGTCTAATGGCTGTGGATGAAGACCACCTCCTTGGACAGTTGAGTTGATTATGAGGGCTGAAGGACCCTCATTTACAGGACGGTCACCCAGACCTCCTTAGCACCTTCACACACACACACACGCACACACACACACACACACACACACACACACACACACACACACACACACACACACACACACACACACACACACACACACACACACACACACACACACACACACACACACACACACACACACACACACCCACACACACAACCCCAGCGCTGTGCTGTGACCACAGACAGAGAAGGACTTTGTCCTCCAGGAGGATGACTTTGTGTACAGAGAGGAACTGACTCCAACAGATGGATCATGGAGATCAAGCTGTGTATGCTTGGTAATTACATCTACCTCTGACCAGTGACTATGGCTCAGCCCTGACCTGGATAGCTACAGTATCTTTTATCCAGGTTATTTACCTGTACCGTAACTCTGTGTTAGTCACATACCCTGACATGTTATTCACACTAAAAGCCTGTTTTCCATCAGTTGACAGAGTGTGCTCCCTGCTCAGTGGACTTCACTTCAGCCAATGGCTCCAGCAGAGAGAGCTAGGGTATTTAGATGACGGCATGACTTTGTGGCTGTGTGTTCCACTCCATCTCTCTAGGGAGCCCACTGCTTCTCAACTCCTCTCTGCAGCCAGACCTGACAGTGGGCCGGACTTATAGCAGCCCCATCTGCTTCAAGGACTCCATAGACAATAAAGAGCTCTTTGACCCCCTGCCAGACAACAAGGTCAAAGTTCAGAGCTCCTTTATGGTTTCACTAGGTGTGGCCGACCGCGCTGAGTACCACGCTCCCAAAGGCCATCCGCCCGAGACCTTCCCCAGGGGGCTGAACCGAGACTACAGCAACAACACTGTGGAGAGACGGAGCACCAAGAAGGGCCTGCTCACTCCCAACGGGCCCCCCCTCACCCCCACTAAAGATCAGATGAGAACCACGGGCGTGTTTGGGCATCTGGGCGGCCGGTTGGTGGTGCCAAATACTGGTGAGTTCAATGTGTTCAAAGACTGAATTACACTTGAAGCTGTGTTTACAGCTGAATTAAACAGTTTGTGCTGCCAAATACTGGTAAAGTACAGTACATGGGTTTAATGAAGAGAGATGGGTAGACTGTTCTCTGATGATGGCTACTCTGTGCTAATATCTAATTCTAGCATTTTTTATTCTATTCTAATGGAAAATAATGTTCAGTTTAGCAAAAACATGCACACGCTTGACTAATAACAAGTAGAGGTAGTCTAAGTGAATGTCTTAGTTAGTGAAACCAGGGATACATCTCAAATTGCACCCTGTTCTCTATGGGCCCTGGTCAAAGGTAGTGCACTATGAAAACAGTAGGGTGCCATTTGGGAATCAGACCAGGTCCCTTTAATCATTTCTAGAGTCTAATGCATGTTGATACAGTACAGTAGGATTCATTAATGTTGTTTCTCAGGTAGGTCAAGTACAGGAAGCGAGTATAACTGTTTGTTATTCCTCTACATTCCCACCAGCCCTCCCAGGCAAACCGGGGTCAGGCCTATTATCATAGACAATGACTACAAGTGGAGGGAGTAGATGAGTTTGCTATGAGGACTGCCACAATTGTCAGGGGTCAACAGTTCCATGTGAACTGTAGCTTTGACATCTCTCTCCCGGTCCCTGGTGTGTGTAGGGCCCTCGGCTTTGTTGGAGAGGCACTGATGGAGAGGCACAGGGAAATCAGGCTCCTTCAGTCTGATGGTTGTGTGTGAGTGGAGAGAGTCACAGCGGTCAAATGGACCACTCTCACATCTACAATGTCTTTAACGATGCTGAACGGACAACCATACATGGCCAACACTTGGCTAACTGCCAGTCTCTTCTTTCAGGATGAATACATGTCCTACACACTCAAGCACACGTGTAAACACACATGAACATGTATGCACACACACAGACCGACAACGTTCAATACAATCTCAGACATCAGTCAGTCCTGTGGGACGTAAACTGATGATGATCAAACTTTGGTGGTGTGAGCATAATCCTCTGGGCTAAGGATGTTGTTCCCTGTCACTCTGGGGATTTAAGAGGTCCTGGAAGGCTCCTGCACAGCCATCCCCAGTGAAACATCTGACAGGGTGGCAGGTGTTGGTTTAATGAACGCTAACTGGTTGATTTGCAAGAGGGGAGATGACAGACAGGGGGATGACGAAACACTTCCATTGCTGTTTATAGACAGGCAGATATTGAATATCCTATACAGCTGCTATACCCCAGTCTCCCGCTAACCCTTTGTAAGGTTTCAGGTTTTTAGGCATTGTAAAAGGTAAATGGTATTGCTTCCAATATATGAATGGTGCTATGAAGCTGTGTGGTTGTGCTCATACGCAGTATTGAATGTCTAGTCCTGCACTTAAGTATTTCACCAGTACAGGTCAACACAGTCACAGATATACAGTACCTTGCAAAAGTATTCAAACCCCTTGGATTTCTTCACATTTTATTGTGTTACAAAGTGGGATTAATTGTATTTTTTCCCCAACACTCTACACAAAATAGTCTGTCAAAGTGTAAGAAAAATGTGATATATATATGTTTTTATTAATTAAAAAAAAACTAAAATATAGTCGTTACATAAGTATTCAGCTCCCTGAGTGGATACATTTTAGAAACACCTTTGGCATCGATTACAGCTGTGAGTCTTATTGGGTAAGCCTCTAAGAGCTTTGCCCACCTGGATGATGCAATATTTGCCCATTATTCTTCAAGCTCTTTCAAGATGTTGGGGATAGATTTGCAGCAGATTTAAGTCAAAACTGTAATGTGGCCACTCAGGAACATTCACTGTCTTCTTGGTAAGCAACTCCAGTGTACAGTGCCTTCGGAAAGTATTCAGACCCCTTGACTTTTTCAACATTTTGTTACGTTACACCCTTATTGTAAAATGTATTTATTTGTGTTTTTTCCTCATCAATCTACAAATGTCATATTTAAGGTTTTAAATGTTTTATAAATTAGCAAACATTTCTAAAAACCTGTTTTCATTATGGGGTATTGTGTATACCCCATAATGAAAACAGGTTTTTAGAAATGTTTGCTAATTTATAAAACATTTAAAACCTTAAATATGACATTTACATAAGTATTCAGATCCTTTACTCAGTACTTTGTTGAAGCACCTTTGACAGTGATTACAGCATCAAGTCTTCTTTGGTATGATGTTACAAGCTTGACACACCTGTATTTGGGGAGTTCCTCCCATTTTTCTCTGCAGATCCTCTCAAGCTCTGTCAGGTTGGATGGGGAGCGTTGCTGCACAGCTATTTTCAGGTCTCTCCAGAGATGTTCGATCGGGTTTGAGTCCGGGCTCTAGCTGGGCCACTCAAGGACATTCAGAGTTGTCTTGGCTGTGTTATTAGGGTCGTTGTCCTGTTGGAAGGTGAACCTTTGCCTCAGTCTGAGGTTCTGAGTGCTCTGGAGCGGGTTTTCATCAATGATGTCTCTGTACCTTTCTCCGTTCATCTTTGCCTCGATCCTGACTAGTCTCCCAGTCCCTGCTGCTGAAAAACATCCCCACAGCATGATGGGGCCACCACCACGCTTCACCATAGGGATGGTGCCAGGTTTACTCCAGATGTGACGCTTGGCATTCAGGCAAAGAGTTCAATCTTGGTTTCATCAGACCAGATAATCTTGTTTCTCATGGTCTGAGAGTCTTTAGGTGACATTTGGCAAACTCATAGCGGACTGTCATGTGCCTTTTACTGAGGAGTGGCTTCCGTCTGGCCACTCTACCATAAAGACCTGATTGGTGGAGATCTGCAGAGATGGGTGTCCTTCTGGAAGGTTCTCCCATCTCCACAGAGGAATTAGAACTCTGTCAAAGTGACCATCGGATTCAGAGTGACCATCACCTCCCTGACCAAGGCCCTTCTCCCCTGATTGCTCTTGGTGGTTCTAAAGTTCTTCCATTTAAGAATGATTGAGGCCACTGTGTTCTTGGGGATCTTCAATGCTCCAGATATGTACCTCGACACATTCCTGTCTCTGAGCGCTACGGACAATTCCTTCAACCTCATGGCTTGTTTTTTTTTCTGACATGCACTGTCAACTGTGGGACCTTATATAAACAGGTGTTTGCCTTTCCAAATCATGTCCAATCAATTGAATTTACCACAGGGGGACTCCAATTAAGTTGTAGAAACATCTCAAGGATGATCAATGGAAACAGGAAGCACCTGAGCTCAATTTTGAGTCTCATAGCAACGGGTCTGAATACTTATGTCAATATGATATTTCTGTTATTATTTTTAATACATTTGCAAACATTTCTAAAAACCTGTTTTCTCTTTGTCATTATTGGGTGCTATATAACCCATTTTAGAATAAGGCTGTAACGTAACAAAATGTGGAAAAAGTCAAGGGGTCTGAATACTTTCAGAAGGCACTGTAGATTTGGCCTTAGGTTGTTGTCCTGCTGAAAGGTGAATTCCTGTCCCAGTCTCTGGTGTAAAGCAGACTGAAGCAGGTTTTCCTCCTATTATGCCTGTGCTTAGCTCCATCCCGTTTCTTTTTATCCTGAAAAACTCCCAAGTATTTGCTGATGTCAAGCATACCCATACCATGATGCAGCCACCACCATGCTTGAAAATAAGGAGGCAGTTACTCGGTGATGGGTTGTTTGGGATTTGCCCTAAACATAAGGCTTTGCATTTAGGCCAAAATTGTATTCACTTGCTGCGTTATTTCTTTTTCAGTATTCCTTTAGTGCCTTTTTGCATACAAGATGCATGTTTTGGAATATTTTTATTCTGTATATTTATTTATATTCTTCTTTTCACTCTGTCATTTAGGTCATTATTGTGAGTCACTACAATCATTTTGATCCATCCTCAGTTTTCACAGCCATTGAACCCTTTAAAAGCACAAATGGCCTCGAGGTAACATCCCTGAGCAGTTTCATTCCTGTCCTACAGCTCAGTTCAGAAGGACGACTGTGTCTTTGATGTGTCTGGGATGTATTTTGTGATATCCAATTGCGATCCAATTACGATCTTGTCTCATCGCTGCAACTCCCCAACGGGCTCGGGAGAGGCGAAGGTCGAGTCATTCATCCTCTGAAATATGACCCGCCAAACCGCACTTCTTAACACCCGCCCGCTTAACCCGGAAGCCAGCCACACCGTTCAACTGACGACCGAAGCAGCCTGCAGGCGCCCGACCCGCCACAAAGGAGTCGCTAGAGCGCGATGAGCCAAGTAAAGTCCCCCGCAGCCTAACCCTCCCCTAACCCGGACGACGGTGGGCAAATTGTGCGCCGCCCTATGGGACTCCCGGTCACAGATGGTAGTGACACAGCCTGGGATCAAACCCGGATCTGTAGGGACGCCTCAAGCACTGCGCTGCAGTGCCTTAAACTGCTGAGCCACTCAGGAGGCCTGGGTGGTTTAATGCATAATCCACAGCATAATTATTTACTTGACCATGCTTAAAGAGATATTTAATGCCTGATTTGTTATTGTTACACATCTACCAATCACTGCCCTTCTTTGAGGCTTTCTAAAAACTTCCTGGTCTTTGTAGTTAAATCTGTGCTTAAAATTCAATACTTGACTGAGGGACCTTACAGATGTTTTATGTTTGGGGGACAGAGGAAGGGTTCGTCATTCAAAAATCATGTCAACCCCATGTAATTTATGTGATTTGCTTAGCTAATGTTTACTTCTAAACTAAGTAGGCTTGCCTTAATAAAGGGGGTGAATACTTATGCGACAACTACAGTATATTTTAGTTTGGAATTGATTTATTTAAAAAAAATAAGGATGTTAATTTTATTTATAGATTCTTGACAAAACATGACCATTAAATCCATTTTAATCCCACTTTGTAACACAATAAAATCTGAAGAAATCCAAGGGGTCAGAATACTTTAGAAAGGCACATGTAAAGTGTTGGTCCCGTGTTTCATGAGCTGAAATAAAAGAGGCCAGAAATTTTCCATAAGCACGAAAAGCTTATTTCTCTCAAAATGTGTGCACAAATTTGCTTATACTGCCAATATAATCAATCCACCTGACAAGTGTGCCATATCAAGAAGCTGATTAAACAGCATGATCATTACACAAGTGCACCTTGTGCTGTGGACAATGAAAGGCCACTAAAATGTGCTGTTTTGTCATACAGCACAATGCCACAGATGTCTCAAGTTTTGAGGGAGTGTGTAATTGGCATGCTGACTGCAGGAATGTCCACCAGAGCTGTTGCCAGAGAATTGAATGTTCATTTCTCTCCCATAAGCCACCTCCAACATTGTTTTAGAGAATTTGGCATCCAACCGGCCTCATAACCGCATACAATGTGTAACCATGGCAGTCCAGGACTTCCACATCCGGCTTCTTCATCTGCGGGATCGTCTGAGACCAGCCACCTGTATAGCTGATGAAACGGAAGAGTATTTCTGTCTGTAATAAAGCCCTTTTGTGGGGAAAAAACAAATTCTGATTGGCAGGGCCCTGGCTCCCCAGTGGCTGGTCCTTTCTCTCAAGTGCCCTCCCAGGCCCACCCATGGCTGCACTCCTACCCAGTCATGTGAAATCCATAGATTAGGGCCTCATTTCCTTCTTTCAATTGAATGATTTCCTTATATGAACTGTAACTTAATAATGTTTTGTAATTGTTGCATGTTCCGTTTATATTTTTGTTCAGTATAGAAGGAATCCATGTTCTGCTCAACTACAGTATATACAGGCATCTCAAAGATATCTTTAGTGTTTTGTTGTTGTTGACTCTGTTGTTGTGTCTTGCAGGAGTCAGCCTGCTGGTTCCCCATGGTGCGATCACTGAGGACACTTCCTGGGAGATGTACATGGTGATAAATCAGGGAGAGTCCAGGTGAGAGCAGATCTCCTGACCATCTATCTGTATGTCAGTCGCTCTCTACTTCCTCATCTCTCGTCATCAAGCCTTACCATTCTTTATCAGTTGAACAATGCTACTTGTTCACCCTTCCTCACCTGTTTTAACCTCATGAGTTAAAAACTTTATAAATACGGAGGTCTCTGGCAGATGGACCCAGCGAGCACCACAGATTATCTAGCACCCCTCCACACGAATCATTTAGGTGGCAAGATCAGGCTGATCATTTCCACTGTAACCTCGCAGGTGATATTCCAGCTTTGATCTCTCATGTGCAACAAAGAAAGTGCAGCTCATGTGAAGCAATGTGGGTTTATTGCCAATGTAGTCTTGATTCATTTAGTCTAGCTTACTTCAAGGAGGTAAAGTGTTGATGTGTTGAGTTTGAGTTGGTGGTGGTCTAAAAAAAAAAAGATCTGTTTGTATTTCAAAGCTAGAGCCACCTGTTTTGTACACCCACATTCCTACAACAACTTGGGAAGTGAATTTTAAAGCTTGAGCCACCTGTTTTGCACACCCACATTCCTACAACATCTTGGAAGTGAATTTAAAGACCTAAATTCGAAATGTTCTTTACTGAATTTCTGGATGCCAGGTGTTTTCTCCTTGGCTCTGCCAAGATG
Source organism: Salvelinus alpinus (assembly GCF_045679555.1). Classification (NCBI taxonomy): domain Eukaryota; kingdom Metazoa; phylum Chordata; class Actinopteri; order Salmoniformes; family Salmonidae; genus Salvelinus; species Salvelinus alpinus. The sequence continues at coordinate 65,147,698 of NC_092090.1, forward strand.
GAGTGGGAATGCGGTCATGGCCGGGCTGTGCAATACATCTCACCCACTTGAGGATGACATGGCTCCCCCGCCCGGCCACTGTACCTTCTAGTTAGCCTCAATAACACCCCACGGGGACAGACTGTGGCTGTGCCCCCATTCCCTTTATGGTGTACTACTTTTGACCAAGACCCATAAGACTCTGGACAAAAGTCGTCTCATTACTGTATATAGCGAATAGAGTGCCATTTGGGGAAGATTTGTGAGCTCTCCTAAGCCCCCTCGGGTCATTTGTCCATTCGATCTGCAGGTGGGATGTCACTGACGGTCTCTGGCAGGAACTATTGTAATGGTTTCAACATAGCATTCATTTTGAATGCCACAGGGAGAAAGTATTGTTGTCCAGTTTATATCTTAGTATCCCTCGTTCTCTTGAGCTCATGAGTAAACCATTACTTCAAAGATGTCATTTAGTAATGTAAATGTTCGTTTAATTTAACTGTCTACATTTCTTTATTAGAGAAAGAGAGAGGCTAAAAGGGATAGATGAAACATGAAATCATAGCTTGGTATGTGCAGCCAATTGTAGTCCATAATGTACAGCTTTCACTCTTAGGTACCAATGTGATGAATGTCCCCAGTCTCTGCCCATAACATGCGTCGCCTTAAAAAAATGGACAAAAACCCAGTTGGACAGGCAGGTAGGAGAGTACAAGCAAATAAAGGTGAAGCTAATGGAGCGTGTTAATGTGTGCATTTATTAAGCCCCACGCTGCCTCTGCTCTCTCTGTGGCGTCGTTGCCCAATATGCCACTTTGCATGGCTCCCCAGTCCCTGAAGAGTGAGTCATCAGTCACTTTGAATAATGCACCTCATCTAGGACCAGGGAGGAAGCCGAGCCGTACGTTGGTACAGGACCCTTCATGATGATGACAAGTGGAATTGAAAAAGAGAGGGGTCCGTCCCAAATGGCACCCCATTCCCTATATAGCAAACTATTTTTGACCAGAGCACTATAAACAGAAGAGGGTACCATTTGGGACTCAGACAGGATAAGAGCCAGAGGCACTTCTTCTTTTAGGTGCTGCTGCTTCTAGACTCCTCTCAGTCATAAGTGGTAGGCAGCTACTTAAAGTCCAGCTAATCTGTTCCTTGCTTAGCTACTCTTGCCGTTGAATGTGTGATCAGGCTCTTCGTTGTTGACTAAAGGATCATCAGAACTCTCGCTGGACCATTCAAAAACCAGCCAGGGCTGCTATTAAAACAGCATGGTGATTGACGTGAGCAGGGAGCTCTCATCTGTATAAAAAAAGGTACAGGTTAACTGTGTGAGGTGAAGGTTAAATGAATAGAAATAATCATCATCAGCACTGAATATGCAACCACATATTTTATTGCTATTTATTAGTGTATTTTACTAGCGTATTCACAATCATGTACTGTACTATAACTGCAAGTCAATGAAATGCTTATCATATATATTATGTTTTATCAATAGATGTACTGACTGGTTCAGATGTTGAAAATGTTTGGGAAGTCTGAAAGGTGTCTGTATTGTACCGTATACATTGACTGTGAAAAGTGAATCATGAAAGATCTTAAGCATTGTTGGGCAATCCACACTAGAGTACAATATACATTACCAGTCAAAAGTTTGGACACACCTCCAAAGCTGTCATCAAGGTACTGTAATAGGTGGCAAAAAAATATATTTTGATTTGTTAAATCACTTTTTTGGTTATTACATGATTCCATATGTGTTATTTCATAGTTGTGATGTCTTTGCTATTATTCTACAATGTAGAAACAAATAAATGTAGTACAAATAAAGAACAACCCTTGCATGAGTAGGTGTGTCCAAACATCTGACGGGTACTGTATGTGGCAATCTTACTGAAATAATTAAGTTTTCATCTGCCACAATATTATTTCTGTCATTGTTTATGCCTTGGGTTATTTGTTTAAAGTCACACTGTATCTTGACGCGGTGAACTTTCCACCTCACTCACTCGCTCAATCACTCAAGGATCTGGATATAGCCTAAATCACTTTTTCTTCAGTGGAGGAAATCTTGACAATTCACAGTTCTCAGATCTTTGATGACTGATATGAGCTTAGAGAGCTTTGCGAAGGCGTTTCGCTGCACTGCCTTGATCTTCCTTGGCCTTTTCAAACCACCGCCTACCCTTCCTACCCCTCCTGGCAACACAACCTGAAGATGCTATTTATTGTCAGCCCTTTTTTAATGAATACGCCATCCATTTTTAAGGTAAATCATATTCTGACTTTATGACTCTGTCTCTAGCAGGGAATCCGGGAACCAAACACCTGCAGGCTGCTCTCTGTGTCTTTATGCTGTTTGTGAATTTGCATGACTGTCCACCGCCCTCATTCGTTTTTCTTCATTAATTGCTTTCATTTCATGCAGCACCACCACAAGGAGCGATGGAAAGATAATGACTCCAAGATGATAAACACAAGGCTGATGAATATGCAAATTCATCAGCGACCGACCGGCACACAGATCCCTTTATAAGACTATTATTGGTCCACACTCAAGCCCTTAACATACATGATCTAAAATATGTCCCTGTTTTATATGGGGAATAGATTAATGTCTTAAGTCGATTATGTAGAGTTAGCATTTCAGTTTTTTTTTGTCTTATAATGTAATGCGATGTTCGTTTAGTAGTACCTTGAATTTGCAAACCCATTAAATATATATATATATACATTTTTTTTAAATTATATATATATTTTTAAATGTTTTACATTTTATTATTTATTCCCTTTTTCTCCCCAATTTCATGGTATCCAATTGGTAGTAGTTACTGTCTTGTCTCATCGCTGCAACTCCCGTATGGACTCGGGAGAGGCAAAGGTCGAGAGCCATGCGTCCGCCGAAACACAACCCAACCAAGCCGCACTGCTTCTTGACACAACGCACATCCAACCCGGAAGCCAGCCGCACCAATGTGTCGGAGGAAACACCGTACACCTAGTGACCTGGTCAGTGTGCACTGCGCCCGGCCCGCCACAGGAGTCACTAGACAAGGATATCCCTGCCGGCCAAACCCTCCCTAACCCGGACGACGCTGGGCCAATTGTGCGTCGCCCCATGAGCCTCGCGGCCGGCTGCGGCAGAGCCTGAGCTCGAACCCAGAATCTCTGGTGGCACAGCTAGCACTGCGATGCAGTGCCTTAGACCACTGCACCACCCGGGAGGCACCCCCCATTTAAATATTTGACCACATTTGATCAAATACATTATACCTGTAGCTACAGTTAGTTGAATAGCGTCTTTTCAGAATGAACCAACGACAATTGGTGTTTTTCAGTTTCCAGACAGGGGAAGGCTGTGAGATCCTACTAGGACCAGAGGTCACCTATGGTCCTCGAGGCCTAGACCTCTCCAGTCCTGTTGCTATGACGATAGCTCACTGTGCAGAGGTTGACACTGAGAACTGGAACATCCAACTGAAGAGGAAAACACAGGACAACAGTTGGGAGGTAAGAGAAGCCCCATAAACAACTCTGTGCTCTCTGGGCCAGTTACTCAGACACAGATTTCATTTTTTAGTCCAGGACCAAGTCCACCCACATAAGAAAATACTACAGTTTACTATAGAATACTACCTTGATCATGTGTAGTACTTAGTATATAAGTGTGTAGTATACTGTAGAATACTATAGTAAATACTAGTATTATCGACAAAAAACACTATTAAATAATACAGAAATGTATGCAAAGCATGTTTTTTACGATAGTAAATACTTCTGTATTTCATTTGCATATACCCTGCCCATCCCCCTCCCCCATACCGCAATTTGTGCCACCTTTAAATGAGAAACCTACATGCCAAGTATAGACCATATATTGTTTTCCCTACAGGTTATAGAAGGAGCAGAAACTGAACTATCCGAAAATGTGCTCTCTTAGTATTTCTCCAGTAGGTTTCCTCTAGGAGAAAGCCCCCCAGTTTTAAGTCAAAGATAATAAAACAAAAACTGTTTGGGAAATACTACAGTAATGTCCCCAAAAACACTAGTGTTTTTGCAGACTGTAGTATACTGTACAGTAAATACTACAGGATACTGTACTACAGTCCGCAAAAACACTACACTAAATACTACAGTATACTATTCCCTAAAAAGTGCACTACTTTTGACCAGGGCCCATTTGTATGAATAGAGTGCCATTTTGGATGCTTCCTTGAGCAATGCCCTGCTCCACACCCTTTGCCCTCAATAGCCTTTTCACACTTCAGACACTACAGTAAAGTCTGAAAAAACACTACAGTGTTTTTTATAGTATTCCTAGCATAGTATACACTATAGTATTTTTTCATGTGGGCAGGCCCTATGTTATTGTTTATTTTTTCTTCTATAACCCTGGGGGCAGTGTGTTTTTAACTGGTCAAAGATATTCCCAGATAGAGGTTGTATTTTCCCTTGACACCTCAACACAGTTTGTTCCATCAGTTTCTTTTCATTTCCTGACCTCTGTACAAAATGTATCTCTCTTTTGGGAGGGACAATGTTCCAGCGAGCCTTTTTGTGATGTGCCTGTTGAGATGTGTGTGTCTAAAGTGTGAAAAGGTTGAGCATAGGGTGTGGAGCAGGGCATTGCTAAAGGATGCGTCCCAAACTGCACTCAATTCCTACGTAGTGCACTACTTTTGACCAGGGCCCATAGGGATCTGGTCAAAAGTACTGCACTTTAATAGGGAATAGGGTGTCATTTGTGACTCACTCAAGGCTTACGGTCACTGTGGATCCAACAGCCTGCTTGAGGGGAACAACAGCCTGCCTGAGGGGAATAACGTTGAGAGCGCTGGAGAAAAAACAAAACAATTACAGCATGTAATAGCAGAGAAAACACATTGCTTGTGTCAGACAGACGGGGTAACGACAGGGCAAAAGGGCCCGTTAGACATCGGAAGTATCGATTGGTGGATTCTGGATGGACACACTGAAATGGGTGTGGACGTGAGGCAATCAGGGGAAGAGTCATGGAAATGGCCTCCCATCTGACCTGGACTCACCGAACGTGTCCCAAATGGCACCCTTTTCCCTATGTAGTGCACTATTTTTTTTAACTATGGGCCCTGGTCAAAAGTAGTGCACTATATAGGGAATAGGGTGCAATTTGTGATGCTGCCACTGCCTGCCCTGCTTTCTAAACACCTCCCACTTCTCAGGACATGTTTCACTAAACAGACACGTAGATCAGCCTACCTGCCACTCACTGGCTTTTTCAGTAATTGTTAGACCTTGGTTTGTTACCTTTTGTATTTCTCAACACCGTTGTTAAGATACTATGGCCTACACCCTAAAGCCATAGTGTTTGTTTTTTCTCGTGCAAAGTTGCTAGTAGTAGGCTTAGTTGAGATATTTCAGCATTCTTGGGGGGGTTTTCCCAGTGTGTACTATTCGCTTTAGGAATGTCTAATATTATTTTGTTGTCTAAAAAAGAGCTTTCTACAATCTATAACTTATTGTACATTCCCTAGAGCTTAATACACAACCCAGAGGCTCTGTAGGCAATGCCCTCCCTCACTTAGAATTATTTGTTCATAAAAATGTGTTTTTGAACAAAACAAGTGTAACAGAAAATAATTAAGAGCATTTCCAGGCAGGTAGTAATATAATTGTACATCTGACCACGTTTTGGCAGACTGAACAGGGGGTCAGAATAATGAATATTGTAGTTCTGCCCCAGGCTGTTATGCTATGTGGTGTCAGTGATTAAAACAGGATTGTTACTTAGAATATTAGCAGCCTCTGGATTTGCTCCTGCACCCACTCTGTCCTATATAATGTTGTTACAACCAATGGAAGTGGGCTGTGTGCCTTATGTAAGGCAATTAACTATACAAGAGGTTGTTGCAGTCCTTGCGTGTATCACTGGCTTGCTTACCCCAGGCAAGGAAACAATGGGAATGGGTGGCAGGGATCTTTGTCTCAATTACGGGCTGCCTTCTGACCCCACCGTTCATATACACCATTTTTGTCTCTTGCCCTTTTCTATGGGTATATCCCAAATAGCTATTCACATATAGTGCACTACTTTTGACCAGAGCCCTATGGTGCCATTTGGTACAAAGTCTATAATCTCTCTTGGATATACAACATGCACCGCTGCAGATTTCATACCCTGCAGACTCCCTGGAGGTCATTCTAGCTGAGGATGGTACAGGTGTAATTGACATACTGTAGCTAAGCCTTGCATCTCATTAACCGACTCTGTGACCAAAGGTTCAACACGCAATAACAAGAGACAGCAAAATTGGTAGCTACTAACCATCACGCCTTCCTTGGCCCTTCATTACTTCTCATTTGTGTAAATGATATAGCTTTGTATGTCTCCAATTTGCTCGCTGGTATTTTTTATTTGAAGTGAACACAGCTGTTTTAGAGAGAGATAATGTGGGATATAATTATGGTAGCTGGCTGGAATGATAAAACGACTGATTCCATTATTGTAGTTTAAAATAATAAAAGGGGTTTCCCACCTACTGCTGTTGTTCATGATGACTGATCTGTGTTCTGAGATGTTACCATCTCATCTACCTCGGAAACTACGTATTAGCAGATATTATTCCTGTTTAAAAAAGCACTTCAATTATATTAATTGAACCAAACATTTAAATGCTCCCATGATGACACAACACTATAAAAGATGCTGATCAAATACACATCCACAAATAGCACAATTGCATAATTATAGTATTTCTTCTCGTATTTCTTCTCAATGTAATCAAATGTAATGATGCTTCATGCAATTGTCTTATCATCCTCTGTTGCCAACCGGCCTGTGTTCTGTGTTCCCTGTCACAGGAAGTGATGTCAGTAGAGGATGAGTCAACATTCTGTTACTGCCTGATGGACTCCAGTAGCTGCCACCTGCTGCTGGACCAGCCTGGCTCCTACGCCCTGGTTGGTGAACCACTCACTCAGGCAGCCGTGAAGAGGCTGAAGCTAGCAGTGTTTGGCAGCATGGGGGCCACACCCATGGACTACAGCCTCCGAGTGTACTGTGTGGACGACACGCCATACGCCTTTCAGGTAAGCAGGAAGGGGCTCTGCACCATAAATCGACCCATATGCCCTATGCATTTCTGGAGATCTGAGAGGATTTGATTGGTATAAGCAATATGGTGATTTTCCAAGGTAGAGCTATTCGGGGTCAATTTGAGATTAGGTCATTCTCATCCATTTTTGTCATGCAATGCCTGTTTGTCAGTAGTGGAATGTAAGAAATACTGTTGAATAATAGGTGTATTTCCTGGTGGTTGCATAATACATACGCACACGTTGTTTTCCTTTGCTTGGTTCATTATTTTCATTGATTGCAGTTTGCTCTTGGGCAATCATCTGAATCGCAGTATTGATGGCAGTGCTTAGGCGGCAGATGATAGAAGAGAATCAAGTCCCTCACAAACATTGATATTTACGGGTTAGCCTTCCAATCATTCGGTCATATAATTCAATAAAGCATGTGAATGTCTGTATTGATATCTCATCATCTAGCATCAGGGAAATCAACTGCCTCAGTTCACTCAAGAGACATAAAGCAGAACAGAAGCGATCAGAACAGAATAGGCCTCAGGAGTGACTCAGCCCCTGCTTGTGTTCCTGTGATTTACCAGAAGTCACTGACAGCTGGGTTTAAAATGCTTTTTGGATTTGGTTTATGAATCCGTCCCCAGCGCAGGCTGCCGAGCAGATGCCAGCCCCCTCTGTCCTCTGGGCCTCTGTCGGCTACAATCACACTCACTCTGCTTCATGTTGTTCAAGTTCTGGCTATAGACGGACAGAGTCAATCACCGGTCATATCCTAGACTTAGATCAACAGGATGCTCCTGATAATAATATTAAGGATGTCATTTCAGTGCAAAATGTACCCAAATGTAGCTCTTCCTCTGGCTTCAGTTGCCATACAATGTGAAGATGGGGCTAGCACACAACCTAGTCTGCATAGGGAATACAGATTACAGAATTACAGAAGAGTACCATTTGCTCAAGCAATGCTGATATTAATGCAGGGGAAGAGGAAATGTAGCATTGAAAGGGTGTCATTTCTCAAAAGGTCAAAGAAAATGGCCATGATGTATCCTAAAAATTATTTTATGGATTTTAAATTTGATTTTAATAGAAAAGTTTTGTCTTGCAGAACAGGTTATCTGATGGGATAGGATTACATGTTCATTCAAATGAAAACTGATGTGGCTCATGTAATGGAATGTATTTTTTTGTAATGTCAGTTGAGTTGAATCAACAAATCACAGCACATATTGATGGGCACACTTCCTGCTTTTACTTCCTGCTTGTACTGTACTTCCTGCTTTGATCCTATGGGTCAAAGGTGTTCTATTAGATTGACAAGATAGTCAAGTGATCGCTCTAACAATGGAAATATATGTCCTCAAAGACGGAAGGGAGGCGGGAGAAGGTGAGATCAGGTGGGACCATTCTAGCAAATGAGAGCGCAGATATGCGTATGAAGAACAGGCCAAGATAAATAGAGGACTAATCTTTGTATCAAATCTAATTTTATTGGTCACATACACATGGTTAGCAGATGTTATTGTGAGTGTAGCGAAATGCTTGTCTGTGCCATTATAGTGTCTGTGACAGCATGGACAGACATCTCCATTTTAAAATAGTCAATTTTCTTGTTCTTCATTGGCTGTTTTCTCCCAACTCATTGGCTGTTTGCTCACAAGTCCCAACTCATTTGACTACTTAAACATTTTGGAAGCCCTCAATTGTAATATCCATGCTAAAATGCATTATATCCATGATGAGTCCTCAATCTATGTCATGACAGCAGGCACAACTTCGATATAAAGTCGTTTTTGGGTAAGTTGCCGAAATGCCACATATATAAGTGCATTCGCAACAACCTAACTTCTATTCGATCAAATAAGCCTCACGTAGCAAGTAATAATTTTTCTGTTGACCAAATTCGACACTCATTGACCTCAATACAAAAATTATACTTACTTATTTTCGTGGACAAATTTTGAGCGGAGTAAAACCTCTCGTTTCGCCTCTTACTCTCTGTATGGGTACACTCGCAATGGCAGCCAGTCCACCCTTTATGCCATCATTAACTTGAATGGGGATACCTGTTCTATTGATTCTATTTCTATGGCAGCACATGCAGTCAGGAGCGGAGGAAAGGAGAAAATGTGTCTCCCTATATAGTGCATTCAGAAAGTATTCAGACCTTGACTTTTTCCACATTTTGTGACGTTACAGCCTTATTCTAAAATTGATTACATGTTTTTTCTCTTCCTCATCAATCTACACACAATACCCAATAATGACAAAGCAAAAACTGTTTTTTTTTTACATTTTTGCAATGGAAAAAAAAAACTATCACATTTACATAACTATTCAGACCCTTTACTCAGTACTTTGTTGAAGCATATTTGACAGCGATTACAGCCTCGAGTCTTCTTGGGTATGATGCTGCAAGCTTGGCACACCTGTATTTGGGGAGTTTCTCCCATTCTTCTCTGCAGATCCTCTCAAGCTCTGTCAGGTTGGCTGGGGAGTGTTGCTGCACAGCTATTTTCAGGTCTCTCCAGAGGTGTTCGATTGGGTTCAAGTCTGGGCTCTGGCTGGGCCACTCAAGGACATTCAGAGACTTGTCCCGAAGCCACTCCTGCGTTGTGTGCTTCGGTTCTGAGCGCTCTGGAGCAGGGTTTCGTCAAGGATCTCCCTGTACTTTGCTCCATTCATCTTTGCCTCGATCCTGACTAGTTTCCCAGTCCCTGCCGCTGAAAAACATCCCCACAGCATGATGCTTCCACCACCATGCTTAACCGTGACGAGTTGAATCTTGGTTTCATCAGACCAGAGAATCTTGTTTCTCATGGTCTGAGTCCTTTAGGTGCCTTTTGGCAAACTCCAAGCGGGCTGTCATGCGCCTTTTACTGAGGTGTGGATTCCGTCTGGCCACTCCACCATAAAGTCCTGATTGGTGGAGTGCTGCAGAGATGGTTGTCCTTCTGGAAGGTTCTCTCATCTCCACAGAGGAGCTCTGTAGCTCTGTCAGAGTGACCATCAGATTCTTGGTCAACCTCTCTGACCAAGGCCCTTCTCCCCAGATCGCTCAGTTTGGCCGAGTGGCCAGATCTCCAAACTTCTTCCATTTAAGAATGATAGAGGCCACTGTGTTCTTGGGGACCTTCAATGCTGTAGAAATGTTTTTGTACCCTTCCCCAGATCTGTGCCTCTGCACTATCCTGTCTCAGAGCTCTCTGACAATTCCTTCAACATCATGGCATAGTTTCTGCACTGACATTCACCTTTCCAAATCATGTCCAATCAATTGAATTTACCACAGGTGGACTCCAATCAAGTTGTAGAAACATCACAAGGATGATCAATGGAAACAGGATGCACTTGAGCTCAATTTCGAGTCTCATATCAAAGGGTCTGAATACTTATGTAAATAAGGTATTTCTGTTTTTTGCAAAATGTCTAAAAACCTGTTTTTGCTTTGTCATTTAGGGGGTATTGAGTGTAGATTGATGAGGGGAAAAAAATATTTGTAAAATTTTAGAATAAGGCTGTAACGTAACAAAATGTAGCAAAAGTCTAGAATTCACTGTAGATATATTTATTTGCTATTACGGAGACCGCAGTCATTTGGCTGGCCAATTACCGTCATCCAAAATTCCATGACCGTCACAGCCCTAACACAAACACACACAAACAGTCACAAGCAGTCAGCATGGCATGGTGTTAGTCATCCCTCTGTTTCTTTTGTCGCTTCTCTTTGAGATTGAGATGTCTGAGAATAGACCGCTCATACATTAAACGTCCCACAGGAGCAGAACAATGGTGACAGATGAATACCTTACAGCCTCAAATCAAAAAACACTTTCATCATTTCAAATACAATTTGGGGGATGGATGTTAGCCGATACATGCTCATCCAATGCATTCAATTGAAACTTCAATCTTGTATTGTGGTTCCGTATTTAATATAGCTCGCTACTAATGAGAATTGTTTTTTAGTATTTCATGTAATTTCTCTTGACTTTAGAAAAGTATCAGGTTTTGTGAGGATTTGTGGTTGGCAGCAGAAGTGAACTGTGGTGATAAAGAGAACTGTCCGACTGACTCTCCGGTACCTCACTCCCTCCAGGGAGTGGTGGCCACAGAGACCAGTAGAGGAGGACAGCTCCTGGAGGAACCTAAGATGCTGCCTTTCAGAGGGAACACCTTCAGCCTCCAGGTCTACATCCAGGATGTCCCACAATTTCTATGGAGCATCAAACCCTTTACTACGTGTCAGGTAACTGTTTTAGACTTTAAACTACTTCGAGATGTAGACATTATGATGTACATGTTATGACAGTCTCTGTCTCAGCAGGACTTGTGTCCGTTGTAAGTTTCAGGAAGAATTGTGTCAGTCTAATCAGAACTAGACACTGTAAGACATTATCGACTTCTGCCTTACCCTAAAGCGTTTAGCACTGAATCATTTCAGAAACTGTTGCTATGGAACTTCAAACTCTTTACCACTTGTCAGGTATTGTTAAAGCAGTCTTGGCGTACACATGTAGACTGTTTGGTACTTCCAGATATGGACATTATCTTGTTCTGCCTTACCCTAAAGTGTTGAGCACTAAAGATTTTCAGAAACTGCAAATCTTAGCATAGAAAGCAGTGGTGGAAAAAGTACCCAATTGTTATACTTGAGTAAAAGTATAGATACCTTAATAGAAAGTTACTCAAGTAAAAGTGAAAGCCACCCAGTAAAATACAATTTGAGTAAAAGTATTTGGTTCTAAATATACTTAAGTATCAAAAGTAAATGTAATTTCTAAAATAAGAGTAGAAGTATACATTATTTCAAATTCCTTATACTAAGCAAAGCAAATGGCACCATTTTATTGTTTAAAAAATATATGGATAGCCAGGGGTACACTCCAACACTCAGACAAAATGTACATACGGTGCATTTGTGTTTAGTGAGTCTGCCAGATCAGAGGCAGTAGGGATGACCATGTGTTTGCTTGATAAGTGTATGAATTGGACCATTTTCCTGTCATTCAAAAAAAGCATTCAAAATGTAATGAGTACTTTTGGGTGTCAGGGAAAATGTATGGCGAAAAAGGAAAAAAAGGAAAAGTAACAGTTGTCAAAAATATAAATAATAAAGACCAGATACCCCAAAAAACTACTGAATTAGTACTTCAAAGTATTTTTTATGTACTTTATACCACTGATAGAAAGTTGTATGCATTATTAATTGCCAGATGGTTAACAAAATGTTTGGTTACAACCAGACTGTCTTTTTTACAGGAGGTTGTGTACCTTTATTGGTAACTGTGTGTGCACACTGCATTGCCCCCATACATCTGTGAGGGGTGAGGAAGTAGGGTAGCGTGTCTCACACAGACCGTCAGACAGACACCTCCTCTTGGCTTATTTATGATGATCTTTGTAAGGAGACTGCCACTGTGAACCTCCCCCTTTCAAAGGGCAGTTGGAGAGTAATGGCTCTTGCCTGGACCATACATCAAGTTAGCTTTTTATTTTTTATTTTACTGCTAGAGTACCTGGCCTCTCCACGTCCATCATTCCCCTGTGCTCCATTATCTGACACATCCATCCCACATCGGGGATGATCAAAGCTAAGGGGTTAAGTTCTCTTTAGGCACACTAGGCTGTTTTTTTTACTGTACAGTTAGCTGGTGTCCCTATCGCCATGGTTACGTATCAAATGGCACCCTGTTCCCTATATAGTGCACTACATTTGACCAGAGCCCAAAATTTTCGCCTAAAATGACACCCAAATCTAACTGCCTGTAGCTCAGGACCTGAAGCAATGATATGCATGTTCTTGATACCATTTGTGCAAATGTGAAATAAATGTAGGATAATATAACACATTATTAGATCTGGTAAAAGATAATACAAGCAAAAAAAGCATCATTTTTTTTTTTTCATCTTCTTTGAAATGCAAGAGAAAGGCCATACTTTCAGATTGGAGTCTGGGTGTAATTTAGATTTTGGCCACCAGATAGCAGCAGTGTGTGTGCAAAGTTTCAGACTGATCCAGTGAAAAATTACATTACTGCACAATATTTTGCATCAAGTCTGCCAGGAGTTTGGTCAATTGATATATTTTCAAGTACATAACTATAGAGAACATACAAAAATGCTATGGTAATAAAAATGTTTAGTTTACACACTCCCAGGAATGTCATACATGGTGGATCATTAGCTTATACACTAACTTTCACACATCTAGATGGCCAGGCGGGGTGGGTGTGGAGCCAGGGACAGCAGTGGGGTCAAACTATAGACCCCGGTTCCTACATTTGAACATAAAAATTGATTTTATCAAACAAAACTATGCTACATTTTATCTCTGGGACCCTCAGGATGACAACTCAGAGCAAGATTACTGAATGTAAGTACATGATTTACCTTCAGAGGTGAATGTATCAAACCAGTTGCCGTGATAAAAGTTTTTTGTTGTTGTGCACTCTCCTCAAACAATAGCATGGTATTTTTTCACTGTAATAGCTACTGTTAATTGGACACTGCAGTTAGAGTAACAAGAATTTAAGCTTCCTGTCCATATAAGACATGTCTATATCCCGGAAAGTTGGCTGTTGTATACAACGTCATTCTAGTCACATTAGTGCACGTTAGCAACAACCGTCCTGGTTTAGGGACACCCATCCTGTTGAGGATAAGTAGTGCACTATATAGGGGATAGGGTGCCATTTGGGAGGCAGCCCCATCACTGTGACTCGTTTACAGGTGACTTTATTATGCAGAGATGGAAGATGGAAGCGTGCAGGAGGTCAAGGATGTTTCCCTACAGAGGTGCCCACTGCAGAAATGTATTAAACATCAAAGGCACTAATTTTCCCGTTCGTCATTCCCTCGGTCTCGGATATTGTGTGTAATATTTAGCCCGCGATCCGACATCCATTATCAGAATTAAGTGGGAATTTGACCCCCCCCCCCAGTACAAATGCTTACTTCCATACATAATTCTCTCTTTGTGTCCCTGCCTGCAGGAATTCTCCTTTTCCCAAGTGTGGTGCAGCAATCAGAAGCCGCTGCACTGTGCCTTCTCCCTGGAGAGGAACAGCCCCACCACCACCCAGCTCTCCTGCAAGATCAGCGTGCGCCAGGTCAAAGGTCATGAGCAGATTCTGCAGGTCTATACGTCCGTGGCGGAGGTGAGCCTGGCTCTCCGTGTGTGGAAAGACATTTTACTTCCACAATCCACACAACCTTTATTTAACCTTAGTGAAGTCAGTGTCCTCTGCTGTCACTAGCTGAACATCCTGTTCTCAGGAGTCTGCAGTGGTTGTTTCTCCCTATTCCCTGTGGTGTACTACTTTTGGCCAAGGCCCATAGGGCTCTGGTCAAAAGTAGTGAAATGTAATAGGGGATAGGTTGCCATTTGGGATGAATCCTATGCTTCTTTCTAAAACCGAGGGTAGCTAGACACTATCAATGAGAGCTGACTTATTAATGGCCCTGTGTATCCTAACAGCCTTTTTTGTTAAATAAAATAGATTTTTAATTATACTTGACTCCTGTGACATTGTGTTTTGGCCCTGTTTTTCCCTTGTAGAGCAAGAAGGAGTCAGTCCCATTTTTTATGCAGACGGACTGCACCGTCACCTCACAGACGGGGCCCAAGGCCTTCAAAATCCCCCTCTCCATCCGCCAGAGGATATGTGCCACCTTTGACACTGCCAATGCCAAGGGCAAGGACTGGCAGCTCTTAGCCCAGAAACTCCATCTAGATAGGTGAGTGTCCAAGGCTGTGATCCCAAATGTAGTGCACTACTTTTGACCAGGGCCCCATGGTACTAAATAGGGAATAGGGTGCCATTTGAGATTTAGCCCAACTGTCTATCATGTCTCACTGAATGTTTCAATGATTACTTGAACAAACAGCAGAAGGTATTTGAGACTTTTGGGCTTCCAAATGAGCCCAATCAGCTGTCCTCATATTATATCTTATCATGTTAAGCTGATTTTAATTGAGTCTGATGGCACACAAATGACTGCATTCACAGAGGGTGATGCTTTTGGCAGGGACGGGTAAACCATTGTTTTATAGTGAAATACTGCCCTCCACTGGATCTAATGGCTTACTGTAATACACACATTGCAAGTTGTTACCCCAAACGACCCATAAGCCTACAGTGTGTTTATCATAGGCCTACAGTACATATTCAGTCCTAACGTGACATGGACTTTCCCCCCCTCAAATGTTGACTAGTTTACTAACTTTGATATTTCACGAAATCTCTTATCACGTCTAGTATGTCATTTCTCAGATACACACTTACTAGCACTGCATTGTCAGTCCCTCCCTGCTGAGATTTGGAAACAGTGCTGTGCTGAAACACAGAGGTGTATCTCATAGGAGACAAACAATCTATAAACAACAGTGTTGTTCACTTTGCTAAGTGTGCTGTGACCACTTTGTCTACCAAAAGTGTTTCCCCCCCTTTTCCTCCCTACAGAAACCTGTCGTATTTTCTTAAGCAACAGAGCCCCTCTGCGGTCATACTGAGCCTGTGGGAGGCACGACACCAAGACACTGGTGACCTGGACTCTCTGGCGAGCGCTCTGGAGGAAATTGGCAAGATCCACTCCAAAAGCACTGCAGCAAAGAGCCAGGAGGACCCTGAATCAGACTTAGTGCATCATTTAGGAACAGGTAGCCCAGGCAACCCAGTGTGTGGAATGGGTGAACTCACCAATCATGAGACTGCTAACTCAGTCCCAGAGTATACTGGCTGACTTATAAGAGGAATTCTTCTTCTACATAGATCCCAACAACAGAAGCGTAATGCATAAGATGGAGAGTGTTGTTCACAGTGCAAAACAACAAGACAGGCAAAAATGACCACTGAAAAAATATCAAATCTGTCATTGCTGTGTGCATACTGTATCCACCCTTTTCTGATGATGTACTGTAAATCTGTTTTGCCTTTCTGTGTTCTATTCCCTCCATTATTTTCCTCTTAGTTAATCCATTCTTAAGTCAGGCTGCCCCTCAATTGAGTTTCTGTTGCCCTTGTTTTCTTATTCGGTTGTTGGGACCAACCAATGCTCTTCAGAGAGTGGAACAGCTCTTCACCGTCCCGAGAGGTTGAAACTATCCTCAGTGCCCGAATGGAACCCCATTTCCTATGTAGTGAAAAGTAGTGCACTAAAAGTAAAAAGTAGTGCACTAAATAGGGAATAGGGTCCGCTATTTGGGAAGAAACCAATATCACACCCATTTACCGTAAGACATCTGTATGGTATTCATTCCTATTTGAATACTAGGTTATCAATTCCAAATAATGTATCAAATGGGAGAAACCACTCTGAAAAACATGTGAAAGGTACAGATTTGAATAACATGAGTTCTACTGTAATGGCAAAACCCCTGACGATGATGAAAATGTCTTTGTGTCAGGCTACAGTATCGTATGTGCGTATGTGTTTGTGTGTGCGCGCACGAGTTGTGGTTTGGCCACCCAGGGGGAGAAGGAGAACGCTGGAGGAGTTGTAAGACATAATTTCCTGGCACTGTGCCATGTGTAACACTGCATCTTATCACCCACTTCCAACCATTGACACCTGTCAAAGAGCTGCATAGCTCTTACACACAAGCCTCCCAGCAGAGGCACAGCACTTCACAACTACACAGGACATCAATGTGGATAGAATGTGTTATGGTATGGAAGCCCTTATGGTACATTAAGCATGCATGTTTAACATCCTGTTGTACTGTACAAGTAAGGAGAGCCCATAAGACTCTGAACAAAAGTAGTACACTATGTAGGGAATATGGTGCCATTTGGGACGCATTTTAAATGTCATAGGAAAGCAGGGGATTATGAATTACTGGTCTGAGCAATAGGCACTGTTTTGAACATGTTTAGAAAAGACATCCAGCTAAAACAAAAATGAAAGAATGCAACAGTAATTCATAGGATGGATAGTTTTTTTTCTTCATGTAATTCATAGGGCGGATGTATACTTTAAAGTCATTCTTATTATGCATATTTCTGTTGTATGTGTTCAGTGTGATTTCTCATCTACAGGTTTGGATCATGTCCCTTTGTAGTTACTCACTGCTTTCATTGGTATAGTATTATGATCATAGTAACAAGGATTTGAAATTATCCGAATACTTTTTGAAAATGTTGCTCATTTTACGAAAGACGCTCAACTTGTTGATTGTACACCTGTTGCAGTCTCCTCTGAACTACCAACACTGTTGGCACATAGTTTGTTATATGCAATTTCATATACAACAAGATTTGTCCCAAATGATACCCTATTCCCAATAGTGCGCTACTTTTGAATAGTGCACTTTAAAGGTAATAGGGTTCCATTTGGGACACAAAACATACAGTGTTGAGCTGAAGAGTGTTTATGCTACATGACCGGATTCATGTACCGTTTTTGTCGCTCTCATCATGAAGGATTACATAAGAGCTGAAGTTACATTGTACGTGAAACCTACTTTGCTATTCAGATTCGCTATACTCTACTGATAAATCGAATGTTAATCGTTATACAACCCAGCTGGCTATAGAACAGATTAGTGAGTGAGCTTTACATTTTGAATATGATTGTTTTTTAATTGTTAGTTGTTGAATTCTCCTTCCCTGTACTAATGTGAGCAAGAGTGGTACAAAAAATGGAAGCAAGTGTGCTGTTGTAATGCTAAACAGTGGCTGATGTTGCATTAAGAGCATTTGTCTGTAAAATACAATACATCATAACAACCAAACAGAATTGTAACTATTTTATTTAATGCAGCAATGCTGAGTCATGTCCAACTTATTAAATGTTGAAGTTAAGTTTCTAAATGTTAAGTGGGGCCACTGGGCTTTGAACCATGGATATATACACACACTAACACACACACACACACACACACACACACACACACACACACACACACACACACACACACACACACACACACACACACACACACACACACACTCTGTATACTTATGCTTTGTGTTAGAGTATTGCTGTGTCACTGGCTGAAGAGTTTACTGTTGGACCCCTGATTTACTGTCCCCTGAGCTGGGATGTGTCCCAAATGGTACTTTATTCCCTATAGTGTGTACTACTTTTGACTAGAGACCTATGGACCCTGGTGAAAAGTAGTGCAGTATATAGTGAAAAGGGTGCCAAATAGGACACAAACCTGGTAACTATATCTCCACCCTGATTTATATCACGGATGGATGTTACCTAGCTCTGGTCCAGGGCATTAGCTGGCTCAGCGTTATCATGCCACACTAACCCCGTGGACCAGAGCTAGAGGTTACAATGCTCCTTTTTACATCACGCATGGCCTTGGGCTTCATGTCACTATTCTTGTGCCTTGTTTAACTACTGTAAATGGTGAATGTTGTAAAGTACAGATGGGGCTGAAAAAAAGCAACAAAACAAAACCATACCAATATACATTTAAAAAAGTATTAGTTCAAAAAGTATTTAAGATTATATAATTGAATAGGCTGCAGAGCTTTTCTAGTGCTAAACATATATGTTTGGTATTACCAGGGCAGCTTTGTGGTATGTTATATCTATATAATTATGGACATTTTGGATGTTTTATGTACAGTAGAATTTGCAAATGTATATGTAGCCTTTTGGAAATAAATGTACAGTTGAAAAGTCTCAAATTTAGTATGAGTAGGTTACTGTGCACCTTTGACACAATGTATAATTCATTACCTACATGATATGCACTTTACTAGGTCTACATCACTGTAATTTTGTTTGAGTACATAATATCTGACATGCATGCCTTTTCATGCTTTTGATTTCTCCTTGCTTATATAATATGGCTCAAGTTGTTTTCTTCCACAAGGCTCTTCGTGATTCTACAGTAGCTTGGTCCCAGTTATCCTCTGGCTGTACTGTAACTCTAAAGAATACTGTGGCTGCTCATACAATTAGATTTTGATTATCTTAATACCAGCTGAGAAAAAGTGCCCTGACTGCCCACTTCTTGCATACCATGCAATCCTGGGCACACAGGAAGTTACTGTGCTTACAAGAGGCTGGACTGCAGAAGTGCAATACAGCACTAATGAGTCATGTGATGGCTTGGTTACACATGGTCTGTGGTTGTGAGGCTGGTTGGACGTACTGCCAAATTCTCTAAAACTATGTTGAAGGCGGCTTGTGATAGAGAAATGAACATTAAAATCTCTGGTAACAGCTCTGGTGGACAGTAATGCGTTCAGCATGCCAATTGCACGTGCCCTCAACTTGAGATATCTGTGGCATTGTTGTTTGACAAAACTGCACATTTTAGAGTGGTCTTTTATTGTCCCCAGCACAAGGTGCACCTGTCTAATGATCATGCTGTTTAATTAACTTCTTGATATGCCACACCTGTCAGGTGGATGGATTATCTTGGCAAAGGATAAATAATACTCTTGTTGTGTGTATGGAACATTTCTGGGATCTTTTATTTCAGCTCATGAAACATGGGACCAACACTTTACATATTGTCTTTATATTTTTGTTCAGTGTACTAATTTCCAGAGTGAAGTGTTTGCCTTCTTCAAAATTAGCCTAGACTCAGCACAATCCAAACCAAAGAAACCAAGCTGACATCTTTGATGGGTCGCTCAGCGAGCATTGCCACTCCCTTGAGTCTGCATCCTTATCAAGAACCACAGAATGCATCAGCTATAGCAAACATAGCAGCAGTCATGAGTGGTCCAGATGTCTTTTGATTGTTAGATCTATATGAACAATGGCTTTCTATATGAACAAGAAACTCCCCCCACCTGGTTGTCTAGGTCTTAATTGAAATGAAAAAAACAAAAACCAGCAAACAGTAGGCACTCCATGGAATGAGTTTGACACCCCTATATTAAAGGAATAGAATGATATGTTGATTTTAAGAAATGGTTTATGACCAGCATCTTATGTTTCACATGTTAGTGTTTTGCTGACCCCATGAGCAAATTGCTAAGGTAAGAGGTAAAAATATCAGCAAAACCAAAAAGTTCTATACAATGAGCGGCTGTGTTGGACACATACAATACTGTATGACAACTGCATATGTGGCATAACATTCGACGCATTTGATGCACTGTCCATACTAGCTGTGTTTTTTACCTTTTGTATTTGATATATATATGAATATGTGTATATTTATGTATATATACAGTTGAAGTCGGAAGTTTGCATACACTTAGGGTGGAGTCATTAAAACTCGTTTTTCAACTACTCCACAAATTTATTGTTGACAAACTATAGTTTTGGCAAGTCGGTTAGGACATTTATTGTTTACAGACAGATTATTTCACTTATAATTCACTGTATCACAGTTCCAGTGGGTCAGAAGTTTACATACACTAAGTTGACTTTAAACAGTGCCTTTAAACAGCTTGGAATGTTCCAGAAAATGATGTCATGGCTTTAGAAGCTTCTGATAGGCTAATTGATATCTTTTGAGTCAATTGGAGGTGTACCTGTGGATGTATTTCAAGGCATACTTTCAAACTCAGTGCCTCATTGCTTGACATCATGGGAAAATCTAAAAGAAATCAGCCAAGACCTCAGAAAAAAATTAAGACCTCCACAAGTCTAGTTCATCCTTGGGAGTAATTTCCAAACGCTTGAAGGTACCACGTTCATCTGTACAAACAATAGTACGCAAGTATAAACACCATGGGACCACGCAGCCGTCATACCGCTCAGGAAGGAGATGCATTCTGTCTCCTAGAGATGAACTTACTTTGGTGCAAATCAATCCCAGAACAACAGCAAAGGACCTTGTGAAGATGCTGGAGGAAACAAGTACGAAAGTATCTATATCCACAGTAAAACGAGTCCTACAATGACCCCAAGCATACTTCCAAAGTTGTG